>NC_046172.1:10085113-10291288 GCF_011064425.1 Rattus rattus
AGCAGTCCTCCCCAACCTAGGCTTTTATGTTTCTCTACCCTACTCTGAGCTTGTGGGATGTATTAACTGGGAAACCCTGCCATCTGGCTTCTGAATATTGACCAATGAAAATTCCTGGCAGGAGTCGAGAAGGTGGAAAGGGAGAAAGGTCAGGGTGTTTGTTCCTGTGTTGGCCGGGGTCGCTTCTGGATGCTTTCCTCTACCCAAGGTCCTGGCTCCTGTCGAGTGGTCCTCTCTTCAAGCCATGGGACTCTGATGACTGGGAACTCTTCCACTCCTTTGGAGAGTGCCATCTGTTTCCTGACCAGAGACTAACTGGCATAGCTCCTAATCATGATCCTTGGGCTCCAATTTCACCACTCACCATCCAACCCACCCGGCAAGCTATGCTGAGTGAGCATTCTAAAGCTCAGAGCATGACACTGATGCGCCGCCCCCCATTGCCGCCTGGGGACTGAGGTGGAAATGCTTACTTTGGGTGAGCCACACTCCTGCACAACCTAGCTGCAGGTAACGTTCTGCACAATCCCCAACTGCTCTCTAGAAAAGAGCCAACGCTTTGGCTACATCAGGCAGTCTCTGCTTCACAACACTCAAGCCTTGCAGGCTCAGAGCTCACTGTCTATGCTCCCCAAATTTCATTACTCCTTTCTCTGAGCATGAGAAATATACATCCTTTGAGGAGCATCTCAAATCTCTGGGAAGGTATCACTCATCTCCCACTTTGCCCCGCTCAGTTTCAATCCTATGCCCCCTGCAGGCTGTGACTAACACAGAACCAGGACTTATCCAACCATCTGATGGTTAGGTTCTTGGCCTGTTTGTCTTTCCCCGTGTGACATTGACTTTTCCAAGGGCAGTCGGACTGTGACTAATTCATCTTTCCATCTGTCACAGACCCTGTGGATGCTCTATCTGTATAACCTCACCTCCTATCTCTTTAGCTCACCAGAGTTAACTAAAATCCCAAGCGGTGGTTCTGAGCACACTGACAACTTCCACCTCAACAGATTGCCTCTTGCAGCTTCTGTGCCTCAGGGTTTTCTCGGAACCTTAGGAGCTTAGCTTGAAGTAGACAGACATCATTCTGAAGTGCAGTAGAGTTAATACCTCTGGGGCCAAAGAGTTAATGTCCTTAGGGATGAGAGTCAGTAGATTGATGCCCCAGGCATTGAGTCTTCTGTTGAGAGGATTCCAGCATGTTCTACATGGTGCCTTGGAGTGTCCTTAGGAAGAGTCTGCCCTAGTTGCCCATAGCAGTAACCTGCTTATTAAAGTGTCTGCCATTGGCTTTTCTTCCTTCCTGAATCATTTTCCTCGATTCCGTGTGTGTGTGTGTGTGTGTGTGTGTGTGTGTGTCCTAGGTATTTTTAGTCAACTATCTAGGTCTTAGACTTATCCAGGCCTGTAGGACCTATGTTTAGAATAGCCAAACTAAGACAGTGCCCTCAGCACCCACACCATCCCTGCTACATAGTAAGTGCCCCATAAATGAACCAGGAGTGAGTGACAGATGAGGACATAAAGCCTGCTGACCCAAGTGAGCCATATGGGGATTTTACCGGTATTCAGTAACCATGTTGTTTTGTGCAGCCATGTGCCCACCCATCCCAGAAGTTGCCATTCACATTTAACCTGGTGACCTGAACCTTCTCCATAGCAAGCTGCCTTCTGGGGAGACTAGTACAGACAGGCAGTTCTGATTATGTATGTAAATCAAGGTCTGGCCCCACAGCTTACTAGAGAGCCATACAGCTGAGCTAAGCCACCCTGGAGAGAGAATCTTACAAAGAATACTAAGGAGCATCTAAGGGTAAAGAATAAAACACACGTGAGTTTTCTTTAAAAAAAAAAAAAGAAGTCAAATTGTACTTTCCCCTTGGCTTTCTTACAAGTCGACAGCCTTCAAATAAACCCTAAAATATATGTTCTCCAGGTTTCTGGCCTGGATTTAGATCAAACATCACCCTCATTAGAATGACTCTCACAGAATAGTATAGGTCCATTGCTGGAGATCAGTCCCAGGACGATGAGAAAGGGGCCAGCTGGTAGAATCTGGCTCTTATCTCCTGTCAAGAGGAGCCTATCCAGGCATGGTCCAGTGAAGCCAAAAGGACTTGCTAACACAACCAAGGACTTGGAAATAATGATTGCAGGGACCAAGGGTAGCATTTCAAGTAGAAAGAACAGCATACATGACATCATAAGGAGGCAAAGGAGCAACAGTTTACCTAACTACTGGGTAGAGTGTGTAAGGCAAGGCAAAACAAATAAGAGTAGGAAACAACCAAGGGCTCAAGGGACAGCACACACACACACACACACACACACACACACACACACACACACACACACACACACACACAGAGAGAGACAGACAGACAGACACATAGACACACAGACACCACACAGAGAGAGAGAGACAGACAGACAGACACATAGACACACAGACACACCACACACACACAGACCCACACATACCTGCACATGGTGCAACCCTGCAATGCTTAGCGTCTTGGCATCTGTCTGCAGTTGCAGAAGTGCAAGAGGCAGCATGTGACTGCAACCACTAGAGATGTATTTAAGGTGGTGGCATTTGAAGGAGGTCAAATGGAAAGAGGGCTGGGAAGTAACAGTGTTAACGAGGAGGAAAATGGGGCCCTTCTGTGAGTTACTGTATCTAGGGGAAAGGAACTAAGTAGACTCTTTTGATGGCCATGGCGATAGGCTGGACTGGTGAGCTGGGTTTTACCTTCCTGATATTTTTTTTAAGTTCTGATGACTCCCAAAGGAAAGTCTCTTGGTGTTTAACTGGAGTGGAGAGGGAAGCAGGCTGGGGATGTAGCTCAGTTAGTAGAGAGTTTGTCTAACAAGTATCATGCCTCGGGGTTGAGTCTCGGTACCACATATGCTAGGTGAAGTCTACATGACTGGAATCCTGACACTTAGGAGGTGGAAGCATGAGGATCAGGTGTTCAAGGTCAATTTCTGGTATGTAGTAAGTTTGAAGCTATCCTATAGGACACATTGACTCAAAAAAAGTGAAAAAATAAACAAGAGGGGATGGTAACACACATGTGGTAACTGAAGCCATGAGTACATATGAGCTCAGTAGAGAAAACAGCATGGGGAGAAACAAGGGAAGCTGATGAACTAAACCCAGGAATAATAAGCATTGAAGGGGCCGAGCCAAGAAGGCATAGTGAGGAACATTAGAAAGAGTTCAGGAAACAGCACGAGAAGCAAAAGGGAAGGGCCAGGGAGTAGGAAGTGTCAATGAGTTAGAAAATTCTAGAAAGGGAGGACTCAAAGATGTTCTATGGGCTCTCCTACTATCTCAGTGGGTTCTTCATTAGATGGCAGTGGCCGGGAGAAGTAGATTTATTGATCTGCTCCATGGCCACTCAGATCCCATGCCTCCTCTTCTTTGAGTTCACCTCGCTCAGCTGAACAAGAAAAAGAAACTTTCTCCAATTGATATCATTACTGGTTATGCATTATTTGACTCCATAGTAGAGAAAATAATTTAAATATTGTTGCTTTCTGTTTGTTGTCATTGGATTGCCCCTGAATGTCAGCTTTCAAGCTATGGCTGGGGGGGTCTGCTTTCAAGTCAGTCACTTCCTGATCCCCTTTCACGGATACATAAAATATCTCATGGGTTAAAGAAAACTTGAAAAGAGGCTTATTTGAGGACGTCAACTTTCTACATGATGAAATAACAAAACACAAGAAAAGACAAACCAGTTTAGTTTTTCATATTAACACACACGTGTATGAGCATGTGCGTGTGTGTGTGTGTGTGTGTGCGTGTGTGTGTGTGTGTGTGTATGTATGTATGTATGTGTTGGGGGATACAGGTCATGAAAGCCATAAGTAGGTGTTGGGTATCTTCCATAGTTGCTCTCTACTCAAACAGAATTTCTGTGAAACTGAGCACTCAATTTGAATTGATTGGCTGGCTAGTGAGCCCTCTGTACCCTCTGGTCTCTGCTTCCCAATTGCTAAAGCTGATATGTACTGAGTTGGGTCTTTTGTTGTTTTGTTGGGTTTTTTTGTTTTGTTTTGTTTTGTTTTTTTAAGGTGGCTGCTGAGATCTGAGCTCAGATCCAGTAAGTTGAATTTTGTAGCTGTCTGTAGTTTAAAATATTTTCATACACATATGATATATGTGTACACAATCTTTATAAATACCCACAGTGAATTTCTTTCTCCTACAGAAATTTAAAAAAATGTGGAAAAGCAAAAGTAGTTGATTGCTAATATTTCAATGGGCAAAGAGCAAGAGCAGATAATTCACCAAAGAGAAAACACAACGAGTTCACAAACATTCCAAAGAATGTCATGCCTCATTAGTAAGAAAATAATTGCAAATTAAAATAATGAGGTGCCATTTCCTCCAATAAAATCGCCTCAAAACTTACCTAGATGCTGCTGAAGGCGTGGTGAAATTATTGCTTACAAGGATGTCAATTAATACAGCGATGTTGGGAAAGCACTTGGTAAATACAAATTAAGATCCATAAAAATGTTCATACACATAGACTCAGCAATTCCACTTCTATCCAAAGAAATTTAGTCTAAAGACATGATCATAAATCTGGCAAACTCTGTATGCATGACAATGTCATGGCAAATACCCAAATCTCAACTTTCAGCTACAAGGGACGGATAGAATAAATTGTGGCACATTTACCAGATGAAACCTTATGAATCTTTTCAACATAATGATTGGGAAGACTGGATAGAGCCAGGGACGGGGAAAGCTGTATAATGCTAACTGGAAAGGGGAGGAAAATTCGCTCAAAGCAGTACATGATAATTATATAGATTCATACTCACAAACACACACAAATTAAAACACGACAAGAGGGAAGAGAAAACATATCCAAACACACTGTCACCGTGCTGCTTTGGGGGGATTTGTCTTCTTTTCCAAAATTTCCTCATGCTACACTGATAATAAACATCGATTTAGAGAACAGAATAATTTTGCGTTCCAACTCTCATATCATCACTTCGTGATCTTGTAATCTGCTTCTTAGGTTTCCCCTAATAAATAGAGAATTATAACACTTATATATTGTAAGGAATAAATGGGAAACTGGGGAAGCCTGCTTGCCATTGTGCCCAGAGTATAGTAAGGTCTCAATAAATGACCATGACTGTGGTTATTATGACGTAATACAAAGAATGCACTGTCAGATAGTCACTGAGCTCTGTGGGGCATGAAGAAAGCTCAGAACTCCAGTGATGCTGTCTTTCACCTCCTGCTTGCTCTTCTTCGGTCAAATACTGGCAAAATCAGCAGCGTTAATTTTAGTGGGGGAAATGTTTGCTTTTCTTAAATGAATGTGAGTGTCCTTGGTTTTTCTGGTTTGTTCCACTTTCAGGTTGTTTTCATATCAACACCACTATCAGCATGACCAAGGCAAGATAAACCAGGTGACAAGATTGTGGGAAACAACTCTCTCCCCATTTCACACATCGAAATGTGAGATTCCAGAAGCACCAAGGTGCCCTGAGTCACTCAAACGCCCAGTATTTTTTTTTTTTTTTTGAAACCTTAGCCCTGGGTCTCTTTCTGATTGCTAGCCTTTCTCTCTCCATAGCAACACAAGGCTTAGGGGACTGGAGTAAGTAAGGCTGTGTGTGTTTATGAGTACGTGCACTTACATGCACAAACTGTCACATGCATACCTATCCTGTAGTGTGTCTTTGTCAATTTGTCTGTCACACAGATGCTGAGTAGATGAAAAGCATTATGGGAAATGGCAGTTATGAGGTAGGTAAAGGCAGAACTCCAAAGGGTAGTCAAGGGTCAATTTTCTCCAGTCAGGTTCTGTATGAGCTGTGAGCTCAGAATCACTCTTTCTCAGCACTGTCTTCTATCATCGCCTTTTCTCATTCATTTTCTCTAAGTCATGTCTACGAGCCCTGGCTCTTCCTTACTCCCTCAGTCAGTGCTCTCTTCTTTACTTGCACAGTCTTGACTTGAATCACATTGCTAGTCACTAGCTTCATGGCGTTGTCAGTATCTTTAGTATTTTATCCATGAGACTTTCACTTCCTGCTTCCTGATGCCCGATCACCCCACTGGAGACCTCAATGCTGTATTTGTGTTATTCAGGTTTTTTTTTAATCATTGTGACAAAATACCTAAGGGAAACACTGTAAAAGTAGGAAGGATTCATTTCATTCATGATTTCAGTGGGTCCAGTCTATCAGACAGGAGCAGAGGTCACATCACTGTTGCCAAGAAGCAAAGAGAATACTTGCATTTTCCAGTTCTCTCCTCTTTTGCTTTTTAATTCTGTCTGAGCCTTTCAGCCTGTAAGAAAGGGCCATCTACATCCAAGGCAGGTCTTTCTCTCTTAGTTAACAGTCTTTGTAAATGCCCTCCTTCACAGACACACCTAGAAGTATACTTTACTAATCTCATAGGGACTTTTCTATCCAGTCAGGTTGACATTCAGGGCTAACCTAGTAACAGTGTACAAGAAGGGGAGACCAAGTTACCTCAGCAGGACAGTTGCAAGGAGTGGCCAGCTCTAACCCTTCCTAAGATGTTTCCTGACTCTGCACCATATGTCCTGTCCTGATATGTTCCTTTTCTTGAAGTGCCTGCTACTGAACTACCTTCCCTTCCCAAACCTACAGCCCACCTACAGCTCTTTCTGTCCTGACAGACGTCATAGTCTCCTAACTCAATGGTAGAACAGGGGCAAGCTAATATACAAATTACCTTTGAGCATTGCACTTTCCCCCTTTCCATTCTTCCCCAGAAGCAAAACGTGCTCTTTTCTTAACAAAAACCTCTCTTTTCTGACTTCAGATTAGCACTCACTTTCCTTTCTCTCACTGTTAGCCACTGCCTAAGCAGTCTCCTCTCTACAGCTCCAACATTGTAATTTACTGAAGACTGAAAACAACTCCAAATGTTTGCTAGGTAGCGTCTTTCATTGTAGAATTGGCAGATTAGGGCCAGGAAGAAGTAACCTTGCCCAAGGCCACTCAGTAGAGACTGACAGGCAGAACTTGATCATGGACTGTCTGGTTCTAGGTCCTGTTGTTTTAGTAACTGTGTGATGCTGTCCCTCTTGGTTTTCTCAAAGAACTTGTTTCATCAATTCTTTCTTCCATTAATCTCTCTGCTCTCGTCTTCCCTACACAGTAACCTACCCAGCATACTCTTTTCCTATACTCCCTCTTCTCTGTGCCCTGTGTCCTTAATAATAACAACTGACTCAAAAAACAAAACAAAACAAAACAAAAAAAACAAAACAAAACAAAACAAAAACCCAAACCAAAAAAACCATGCAATGGGCATCTCCATTTTTCTGTTGTTCTTAATCTGTTGTTAGTAGGAGTTGCTCCCACAGCATCCCTGAAGCCTGACGTTATAGTACGTTAGGCACCCACAGCATTCCTATCCTACTGCTCTTCTTATAACTGGGAACTGACACTTCTTTCTTCATGATGGGATTTATATCCTCTGTTCTTGACTGGCAGAAGTGTTCATATGTGACTTCCAGTCTACTCCATTAAAGAAGATGTGGCTTCTATATTCTGAGATACTGTTAGAATTGAGCCATGATGCTTTGAAACAACTCAGTAGCCACACAGACAGGCCCCAGGTAGGTGCCTAGGTAATAACGAAACAAAGCTCTCAGCCAAGAAGTAGTATCAACTGCCAGTCACAGTAGTGACAATGATTCTGGGTGATTCTAAACCCAAAGTTTCAACCCTTTTGCTGAGACCTTAAGATTGTAGAGCAGACACAAATTATCTGACTTGCCTTGTTTTAAACAGTAAAAGGTTTTGTTTGTTTGTTTGTGTTTTTGAGACAGGGTGTCTCTGTGTAGCCTTATATGTCCCAAAAGTCACTCTGTAGACCAGGTTGGACTCAATCTCACAGAGATCTGTCTGCCTCTGCCTCTGAAATGCTAGGATTAAAAGCATGTGAACTACCACTTGGGCCTGGTATGATTATTGTTTTAAAACACCAAATTTTGAGTTGATTCATTATGCTGCAAGCCTAATTGGAAGAGACATCAGCAATTAAAAAGCTAATGGTATCCTGATATATGCCCCCTTGTTGTCTTCATCTTTTGACTTGGAACATTCATTTCTCTTCACATTCTTCTTATCAATGACTAGAGGCGACTGAAGAATCACCGCTAGATACAGTAGAGAATCAAGTATTAGATCCCAGACCAGATAGAAAGGGACACTTGCAGGAAAGCTGGTAAATATGCATGGATTCAGGTAGTTGACTTAGTTAAGGGAATTAGATTGGTTAGCAGCACTGCAATGATATTAATTTTCTGGTGCTAACAAGTACAGAATGCTTATGTAGGTCATTAAAACTGTGGAAATTAGAGTGTGGGTGGTTTTGAAACTTTTTAATAAATCCAAACCAATCTCATACTAAAACGTCAAGCACCAACAAGAATGACACAATAGGAATGCTGTTTATGAAAACCACTTCTTTTCTCTTGCCATCTGGATCTTCCGTGACTGTGTCCTCATTGTTTTGGATTGTCCTTTCTCGGTGTTCATTGATGAATATTCTCTGTTGCTACCCCAAGGAATCATGTTATCTAGCATTCTCTTTTGTCCTTTCTTACTTTCTGCATCCCTTTATTGCTTACATACATGGCCAAACCATTCAACAGCTCTTCATCTGAGATCTGCACTGAATGCCTACCTGCTTCCAATATTCCTGATGCACTTGAGGGTCATTCCAGCCATCCCTAGCTGATTTCCTCTCATTTCCTCTCCCATCCTGTGTCATCTAATACTAACACACGTCCCCACCTCAGCAAGGCCCCTCACTATCACCCCGGAGGTCCCCTGAAGAAAGCCCAGTTCCACTAATGTAAATGACTCAACCACCTAATTCGTTTTCAAATTTTGTCATCTCTTTTCTACCCCTACAGCCAGATCCCTGTCATCTCTTATCTAGACTAATTCAATAGCCTTCTAACTGGTTTTTCTGCCTCTGGTCTCCTTCCTCTGTCTCAGCTTAATGACTGGTGCCAGAGAGTATTCCAAAGCACAAATCAAGATGACGGCATTTTAATAACTCTGGCTTTTGGAATGAAGTCTAACCTTCATGACATGGGACAAAAGGTCTTTTCCAAAGCTAGTTCCAGATAATCCATTCAGCCTTATCTGTGCCAGACTGTCCACTATTTCCGACACCATAGGCACTAGCTTCTCGCGATTATTTCCCAAATAAACACAAGAGTGCTCCTTCGCACCAGCAAGCCCTCACACAGACTCTTCCCTCTGCCAAAAATAACTGATGTCTTCCAGATCCAGGTCAAAAATGCTCTCTCTTCGCCAATCCTTCGCCAGTGCCACCTGTTAATTATTAATTATTCCTGTTCTATTTCCCTAGTAAAATATTTATCATATATTATTATTTTCATATATTCAATTGTGAAAAGGGAGAGGCTATAGTCTAGGACCTGCTACTGTATATATCTCAATAAAGGACAAAAAAATAAAGACTCTAAGTGATATGTAAATAGATGGATGAGTGCTAAGAAATTGGTATGTGGATGGAAGCATGGGTTAGATTGTGGGCAGGACAGATTGATGGGTGACAAGATTAGTGTTTGAATTTGATGTCTATGCTGTGCTAAGCACCATGAGCAAAAGCAACTTAGGGAGGGAAGGGTTTATTTGGCTTACACTTCCACATTGCTGTTCATCATGAAGGCAAACTAAGGCTGGAACTCATGACATAAATTTTGTGGTCAGAACTGTATCACAGATGATGGAGGAGTACTTTTTACTCATTTGCTCCTCTTGACTTGCTTAACAAGCTGGCATATACAAACCAGGACAACCTGGCCAGGTGTGGCTGAGCCTTCTCACATCAAGCATTGATCAAGAAAATGCTCCCACAGATTTGCCTATAGACCAACCTGATGGCAATATTTGCTCAGTTGAAAGTCATCCCTCTTTATAGATGACTCTAGTTTGTGTTAAGCTGACAAGAAACCAACCAAGACAATTGATGAGTTAGAGGCAAGTTGCATTGGTGGGTGAGAGGGATGAGTGGTTGATGCCTAGTGATCCGAAAGTAGCAAGTCAATGGATAGTGAATGAAAATAGAAGAGGAGTGAAAGAGGACGATGGATGTAGATGGATGAATGAGGTTGACCAAGTAGGTGGTTGAACAGTGCTGAATCTTGGATGTGAAGGATCTTCTACAAAGATATGCTGAAGGCTTGGTCTCCTGTTGGTAACACTGTTAAGAAGTGATTATATTACGATGTTGCTAACAAGGAATGAATTAATCTACTGATGAGTCCATAGCTGATTAGGTTATTAAAATGTGGTGCCTGACTGGAGAAGCATTTCACTTCAAGTGTGCCTTTAAGGGTCCTATCTTATTCCTCTCTCCCTGCTCACTCCCTACTTCATGGCCCTTCCTCTCTCCCCTTCTTCTTTCCCTGATTCATGACCACCATAAAGTAAGCAAGTTTCTTACATCATGTCCTTTAACCACAATGGCTGTGTCTAAAAGCAGTGGGACCTCTAACTATGGGTTGAAATCTCTGAAATCATGAGCACAAATTAATCTTTCCTTCTTTAAGTTATTTTTATCAGATAGTTTGTCACTAACTAAATAGTGGATAGGTTAGGGCAGTGGATGTGGATGAGAGGTAAATGCACAAGCTAAGAGTGGAACTTTAGTTTGCTGTCAAAAAAAGTAGACAAAAGTAGAAAGCGTCATCAAAGGGTTGTAGGTCTTAAGTCATGTGGTTAGAGGCAGGTTCAATACCGACTCAAGCTCCAGCCTCCCAGATGTGCTGTTGACAGAAACTTGACAGAAACTGAGTCATATGGGAAGAAGAAACTTCAATTGAAGATTTGCCTCCAACAGATTGGTCTGTGGACATTTTCTTGTTTAATGATTAACATAGGAATGCACAGTCTGTCAGTGATGCCACTACTAGGAAGGTGGTCTTGGGTTGTATATAAGCAAGCAAACAAACCAGTGATTAGCATTCTTCTGTGGTGTCTACTTTGGTTCCTGCCTCCTGCTTCCTGCCTAGCCTTGCATTCATGACAGATTGTGACCTGCAAGATAAAATGATTTGCTTCCATCCCAAATTGTGTTTTGGCTATTATTTCATCACATCAACAGAAGAGCAAACCAGAACAGCAGCCAATCCCAGGAGTCTTGGAAGCAGAAGACCTGTGCTGCTCATCAATACCTTCTAGAGTACAGAAGTATTCAACATAGTTCCCGCCTCACCCAAAGCAGAGGTTTGGTTCATGCTTATTGGATGGAATGCAGTTATTCTCAATGTGCTTCCTCTGTCTCCTAGAAACTCTTGCAGTTCCAGGGAGGGTTCTGACCTGTTCTTGGTTCCCCTTTCTCTTTCCAGGGCACAACCATTGTTATATGTAAATATTTCAGATTGTCAGTTACGCCAGCTTGACAGTTCCTGACCCAGAGAATACAGAAGTGCAAGTATTGGGAAATTGTCAACTGTTGTCAGTATTTCCACAATATGAAGTGGAGTCATATATTTATCTTTAAGAATTCTACCAGGCAACTCACAAGTCAAATATCATGGTTTTGAGCTGGAATTATATTCTCTTTGGCAAAATCAGGGGAAACATTTCAGGCTGTGTTGATTACAAGCCCCAATCCACAGTTTTACAGTTCTTTGTTGAATGAAAGTGGGAGAGAAAATAAATTATTCGGTGATAGCTGTAGCTTGGTTACAAAATCCACACAATATGGTGGTCACATGCAGAATATCTATCTCCTTATGGTCCTTTAATTCAGCTGGCCTCCTCACTGCCCAGACCACCCACCCATTTCAGGTCATGGATGGGTGACTTGATTACTGAATCCTCTGTTCTGCCACTGATCCCAGCTCTGCCAACAGAGTGTACGGACTCGCGATGTGGTGGGTGTTCACACCTGATCTGAGCCCATGTGGCATCCGGAAACCACCATGCTCTCCCCTCTTTTCACAGGCATTAAGTGCTCTCTCCAGCCTCCTCACTTGAGAGATTACGTCCTTCCCTCCTCACCTCTGCTTGTTTCAGACCAAGTTTGCCCTCTCTCTTACCTCCATTCTGTATGAAAGAGAGATTGTGTAGATGCTGCGGTCCCCAAAGTGTGAAGGCCTTCACAAGTTAAAGAGCACTTGGAGCCAGTAAGAATTGAAGATCTGGAATCATCCTCAATTAAAAGCATGTTGTGTAGGCTTTTGCTCCTCGGAGGAGTACCTTGTCCAGTAGTATCAGCCTGTGCTGGTGCTGATTAGAAATTCAGAATGTCATGCTCTACCTAGACCTCCTGAATGGGAATCTTATTCTAACAAGGTCCTCAGAGGATTCATACGCTTCATAAAATGTATGAAGACCTGGGACAAGACGACTTAGCCAGGAAGTAAAAGCCCTTACCGGTTCTACAATGTCTTACCACGTTTCTACCAACAAAACTTACCCCACACTCCATTAAATTACCACCCCAAGAAGTGTCTCTTTTGTAAAAACACAGTGTAGTTTACTCAGTCATTTATACCTTTATTATTATTTAGTTTTCAGCCATAAGCAAAGTAAGCGAGTAGCATAGGTAATAGAGAGGAGATGGAATGATAAAATGATCAACTTTAATGGGGCTAAGGGATGTGCAGAAAACGAGGAACATGATGAGTACATGGCTAGGAAGGGAATGGAATGTAGTACGGAAGAAGAGCTGAGAATGTAAGAACAGGCCTCATGGGAAGAAATGAGGGGATGACTCTTCCCTAAGACTCTTGCGCGGAAGCACTAGCATCCAGCACCTTAGAATACAACCATGTTTGTATGTGGGGTCTTTAAAGAAGTGAGCAAATGAAGAGGAAGCTGCTAATGTTGATCCCTAAACCCTAAGAGGAAGTCCAGACTTCACAGAAGCACTAGGGATGTGCATGCTAACAAAAGATCATACAAGGACTCTGAAAGAAGGTGGTCACCTGTGAACCAAGGGGGAGGGGCCTAAGGAGGAAGCTCCTTGACTGACATCTTGATTTTGACCTTCCAGAGTAGTGGGGAAATCCATTTCAGTTCTTTAAGCCTCTGATCAGTGGTACTTTGCTATGGCATCTCCAGAATAGCAATTTGCCATCATTGCCTGCTCGGTTGTTTTACTGAGAGTTAGCCACCGGAAAGTGTGCCACCTCTGTTAGTGGGTGTTCCCTCCTCCACACAGGAAGCCTGTTTTTCCTCACAATGAGTATGGAGAACAAATGTAGGACTGACTGAACTCAGAACAAAAGCCGCCCACTTCTCAGCATCCCCTCACACACATTTGCACACGCCCCATAAAATTGCCTGCACTGTTATTGCCAGCTGCAAGGGTCCTGTAAATGCGGGGAGGGGGGGGAGGAGTCAAAATGCTTCACAATAAAAATACCTAACACTTCCACAGCACCTACTTTGTTCTGACACTGCTTTGAGCACTGTATGTGCATTAAGCTGGCCAAGCCTGGGAAGTGGGCCCCTGAATTGATTTTCTGCAATGGAAACTGTGATGCCTCCCTCGGTTGAGGAATGCATCAACTCTCTTTCCCTTCTCTACCCACTTCCTGTTAGGGCTGCTTGCAGAAGACCATGGAATCTAGGTCCCTTCAGGAATGGGTCAGTTCAAGAGAGGCAGGAACACACAGATTGATCAAGACAGGGCCACCATCAGCACTCCAATTCTGTGTAAGCCCAGTGCCAAGAGGGAGGTCTGCTGAAGTTTTGGTTGAGAGTTTTCCCTTGGTGAGGCTTGTGTTTGCCATCACAGGAACATTGATCTCAAGAACACACAGACTGGCAACCTTCCTGGCTGCTTTTCTCCAGCTCAGTCGGCTGCCTGTGCAGAAGAGCCATCCACACAGCACTCTTAAAATGAAGAGGTCCAGAGAGAGATTACATAATTGGCTCAAGGTCACGCCATTAGCAAGTAATGAAGCTAATACCTGAGCCTGGTGGCCTGGTCCCAGAATCCATACTTCGAATCACAAAATCTTGCCCAGTGGATAGCTGAATGCCCAACTATTCTTTGATAAAATGTGACCCAGAGGAAGGGCAAACTGGGCCTATTTGTCCTCTCTCCCTGCAAATCTATTAGGAGTGAGTGAAATGGATTTCCTCAGGGGTTCAGCAGGTCATTGCTTTCCTGAGAGACTCATAGGGACCACCTATGGAGGTTTGCCTGATACCTACAGCCCAGGTGGCTCTTTGTGGGCCAGAAGATGGGAAGTTGGTCCCCGTCTCTCTCCCATCCCTCCCTGCTGCTGCCCATCTCATGTAGGAACACGGAGTAATTGCTCTTCTGCAGAAACGATTTGAATCAGCATCCCTCTGCTGAGAGTGTCGGTGACAGGTGATTGCATCAGGACGCTGAAGTAACAGCCAGGGCCCGGTGCCTACATTATTTACTGGTCTATCATGTATAATTTCCACGTTTAATTTTATCTTTACAAACTTACAGGTGCAAAATGCAGGATAAAGTTCTTTAAGGGGCCCCTGTGAGAAGCCAGGCTCCACTTGTCCCCCCTCCTCACACCCCCAAGAGCTCTCAGGGTGGCTCACTCAAATTAAATCATTATTGAGGGGGAATAATCCTGGTAGGTTCAGAAAATCAGTTTTAAATTCAGCCTGCTAGCAAAATTCTGAATGTATTTACTTTCTAGATTTCATTTCTCCATCCATATTAAAGCTCCGTGGCATTTATCAATTATGGGTTTATTGCAAAGCACAATAGGATTCAATCTGGAAGATGCCCCAGGCTATGTCTTAAGGAGGACGATAAAGCTAATAGTAATGGGTCTACAACTTCTAAGGCTAATTTCCACAGTTACAAATTTCATAAATAAATAGAAGGCATGTCAGTTTTCAGTCACCCAGCTTGAGGTCGCTCACACTGATAACAGGACCTGCCATCAAGCTTAGATCCGAGCTCCTGTTAGAAGCTTGTTGTGATGATGGTCTGCTGTTCCTTGGATCATGCAAAGAGGCAGAAAGATGAATAGTACAGATAGAACCTCCGTGGGTGCCCCTGCTTTTCCTGTTTCTGTCACCTGGCTGTCAGTTGATTTGGGGTGAAAATAGAGGCAAAAGCACAGCCCGCCCTGGAGTCTGCCTATGCAAGAGCTCAGGATTCAGTCAAAATCCGTGGCACAGTGGGATGACTGTCCTATGTTAGTTCTAGCATGTTGGAGATACGCTTCAGGACACCCAGGGAGGTTGGAGCTGTGTTTGGTACAGTCTAGGGACTCTACTGTCATTTGAGAAAGTGAAGGGAAAATAAATGGAACACCCAGGCGCAAGGTTGCCTGCTCTGGCATACTTTGTGTAGTGGTTCTGTTTCTTGTAAACTCGTGTGTGTTTAGAGCTGGCAGCATCTTAGCTCCAGCTTCTACTTCCCATATCAGGACCTCTCTGGAAAGGCAGTAGCTGCCTTGGTCACAGCAGAACCATGTCTTAGAAATGCAAAGCTATCACCTATAGGATCAATTTTCAAGCAGTGAAGACAGGAACCAGGGGTAAATGCGACTGCTTCTCGTCTTTCAGGTGAACAAATTCAAAGGCATTCTGCATACATTGCATGGTTTCCTAGCAGGTCACTTCCTAAGTGTCCATGGCAATGCCTTATGCTTACACCGCCTTCTCCCTTTCTCCCTCTCTCCCTCTCCCTGCTCCCTCCTTCTGGGTCCCAGGGACCACTTGTCAAATGAATGCCCCATGCCCAAGTCTTGGCCTTAGGTTCTGCTTCCCAAAGAAAGAAACTAAGACAAATGCACACCATGGGATTTGTTCCTTTGAGTAAGATAAAGGCAGGGCATCTTCCGATAGCTCTTGTTAAATGCACACATATAACGTGGTGGGGGAGTACACGTTCTTTCTTCTTTCCTAGTCACAAGGAAGTTCCACCAAGGGAGTTATTTGTCACCTGGGAAGGCAGAGAGAGGAAAGCTAAGAGATGAAAGATTACTGATGGTGGGCAGAGGGGTGTCTGGGAACAGGGCAAAAGAGACTCTGGGGAACCAGGGCTCAGCCGGAGTGATGGGCAAGGGCAGACAGCAGGCAGCATGAGCCAAGTTTTGTGAGTGAGTTGGGAGGAGGTGTTGTGCTCACTGGTATAAAGGCACCCAGCTCTCAGGAAGCATGAAGATATGGCCCCCAGGCCGGAACAGCTTGGGTTCTAGGACA
This sequence comes from Rattus rattus, assembly GCF_011064425.1. Classification (NCBI taxonomy): domain Eukaryota; kingdom Metazoa; phylum Chordata; class Mammalia; order Rodentia; family Muridae; genus Rattus; species Rattus rattus. Next base: position 10,101,338 of record NC_046172.1, read on the forward strand.
GTGGACTGGCATGAAACCTCAGTGATAGCTATTGTCTCTGGAACTTGACTGGACATGTGGACTTTACTGGACACAGCCTCTGTCCTCACATTTGACTTCCAAATACCCACAGGGCCCAAAAGAGTACACAGTCACTGCTTTCTCCACTGGGGCAGATAAACAACAAAACAGCAGAGAGAATACTCATCAGATACCCTAGGAGCCTTTCAAAACTCAACTCAGTCTGCAAACAGCACCTATTAATGATGGCTGACATTTCTTAAGAGCTTACAGCATGTCAGGAACTATTCAAAATTCTTTGCTGTGCATTAGCTAGTTAATCCCCTTGACAATCTTATGCGGTAGGTAATGTGTCACCTGTCCACAGATGAAGTCCACTCTGGTTGAGTTGGTAACAACCAGTGAGGACTATGCCGGGATTTGATACCATATAAAAATATGAACATGACAAGGTGTTTTTTTGATGCTTTAGAGATGTAGATGCCATATGAGACACATTTCTGGCATTCAAGGATTATAACATTTATTGAGGGAGAAAGACATTTACACTCATAACAAAAATACGAAGCCAAATGAAGTAAACCCCAAAATACCCTCAAAGGCACCATCTTCTGCTAGATAGTCGCTGACTCTATGGCTTATGTCTCACTCCAGTTTTTATTGGAACAGGTACTTGGAGGCTCCTGGGTAGAGGTACTGGGTGGGGGGCCATAAGTCAACAGAGTTAGGCGACGTCTTAATTCAGTTAAAGCTGCCCCTTATCAATCTTTCTCTGGGCTGGTCTATGATTCTCATTTAGGGCTTCTTTTCTTGTAGATATGTTCATGCTTTCACTCATTGTTCATTTTCTAAGTCCATGTTGCTTCCCCCTAACTCCTATCTGCATTGTGGCAGGTAGTATAGGTGACCTGGCCAAGCCTACTTGCTTGGGCTCCACTATGTCCACAACATGCCAAGTCAGCAGCAGGCGAAGGGAACCCTGCCTACTTTCCAGCTTAGGGTTGAACAGACCACCTTTCTTAAAGTGGTGGTGTAAACTGCATAGTTCTTCTATAAGTTGTGTTGAACCAACCAGAGGCCCTTTTTAGGAAATCTGAAGCAAAAGGAACAGTTTTGTTTCCATCTACAGTCAACAAAGAAACCTGCCATGGGCATGTAGATTTGGAATTGAGTACTTCTGATAGGTTACACATACTAGATTGAAAAAAAATCCTTGAATTAAAGAAGCTATTTGTCCCCTCTTTATTGGTTATTTTTCTGTTGCTGTGATAAAATATTTGAACAAGGAAACTTAAGGAAGATTACCTTTGGTGTGTGGTTCCTATGGGATAACAGTCCATGATGACAGAGTAGAGGCACAGTGGCAGAGAACACTAGGCAGAGAGAGAAAACTGGCAAGATGGATGCGGGCTTAAACTTTCAAAGGTCACCCCTAGTGACATACTTCCTCCAGCATGGTGACCGACATCTCATAAGCCTCCCTAAAGAGCACTACCAATTGTAGGCCAAGCTTTCAAATACATGAACCTATGGGGCACATTCTTGTTCAAACCACCACAATTCCTGAGAGATGGGATGGGCTCCTCTGTTTCTCAATTTTCATTCTGTGTTCCACATTCGTTGCTTTTTTCAAGACAGAGATCTGTGTATGCACAAAACACGATCTAGTTCAAGTACATTTCTTTCCCTTGCAGATAGAATTAAAGGGTATTATGTTTTAGACTAAACAAAATAAACTTACATTCCTATACCCAAAGAAATGATAAGGAAACGTGAAAGAAGAAGACAACGGGACGTGCTTAATAACTATGTGTATGGGATGCTTTCGTCTAAGACATACAAAAACAGATAGAAAAACAGAGTTTATAATACAACGGGTCAAGGGACATTAACCAAAAAAATTCACACAGGCAAATACTAATTGTAAAAGTCATGCCTAGGAAAACATTGAACTTCACATTTTACAATTGAATTTACTCACTCAGACATGTAAAAAAATATTTACTCTGTACCCACTATCTGCCAGATTTGGGGACTACGGAATTGAATCTGTCATAGATGATGCCCTCAAAGTGCTTAAGGTCTAGACATGGGGAGAATAAATTAAGCAGATAATAACAATAGCACCTAGACAGTTGGGGAAGTGTAGCAATATAATATTACAAAAATTAGTACAAGCTGGAAATGAAACTCCTGAGGTGCCAGAATCAAATAAAAAACTTAAACCAGAATAATAAACTCATGAATTGATACTGTACAATCCAGGGTGTCTGTCAGAAAGACCACAGGCCTTAGGCAGTTGATGTCAATATATAAGCAGGGGTGTGGAGTCAGAAAATGCTTTGGGGGCCTTATCAAAATGGAAGGGATCCAAGTAGTGTTTGAATGAAGTTTAAGGTGGGGCCAAGTAGGAGATCTTCTATGATTTTATGGGGCAGAGGCTTCCCTGGTAGAAAATCATGAGATACAGTTTCTTTATATCCCTGCCACCTCTCCTCTTTCTGTGTATATATATCATACACACACACACATATGTATACATACATAACATGGAGGTGGTAGGGGTTAGGGTATGTGCACACATGTAAGTGTGGAGAGCAGAGGTCTATGTTAGCTATCTTCCTTGCTCACTTTCCACTTCGGTTTGTGACACAGTGTCTTTTATTGACGCTGGGGCTCATCAATGTGCTAGGCTGGCTGATCAATGAACATCCGGGATTCAGCTCTCTCTGCTTTCTCCATGCCTGGCTTTTACAGGGAATTTAAAGTCAGGTTCTCCTGCTTGTTTGGTAAACACTTTACCAAACAAGCCATCTTACCATACCTCTTCCTCCTTTTCTTTGTATCCCCACCATGAGTTGAGCAGCTTAGCTCTATTATGTTTTCCTAGGTATGATATAACTTTTGGTCTTCAAAGAATGAGCTCATCCAATCAGGGACCTCAACTTGTAAAACTGTAAGGCAAAATAGATCTTTTCCCTTGATTAGTGTATTATCCCAGTGTATATTTGTTCCAGTATCAGAATGTTGCCTAATGCATATTATCGGGGTGACAAAAGGTTAGTTTTCTAAGAGCTTGTCATTAGTCTTTGATAGTGGCAACTGTCCTCTTCTCTTTTCCTAGTGCTATAAATAGTAAGTAAAACACCTCTAAGAATTCTTAACCCAGTGGTATGTGAATTCACACAACTTTTTAAATACAGGAATTCCCCAAGCCACAAGATGCCTAAATGTGTTATGAAATAGCATCACCTGTGGAGTATACGTTTCAAGTGTGTTTAACATGAAAAAAAAAAGTGTAGGGGGACTTTTCCAGATTCTTTGAGATTTAAAAAAATAAACAAAAGCAGTATGTGTTCCTTGGTTTGAATTCTGATTTGAGCAAAAACTAAAAAGCAAACAAACAAACAAAAACCCACTTTTAAGAAAAAAATCAAAAAATTGGAGTGTTAAAGTATTACTCTCAGTTTTATTAATTTGTGTGATAATGGCAATATGTTCATATTTTTATTATATAAAAATCACACTAAATGTTTTAAAAATTATTTTAAGAGATGCACACTGAAGTAAAGTCATGTATCACTTAATGATGGGCATATGATTTGGAAAAGAGAATTTGATGTGACTTTACCATCATATAAACATCGTAGAGTGTACCCACACAAACCTAGGTCATATAGGACAATCGCTGAATGCATGTGACCTTTTCATGCAGTCAAGAGACTCAGAAAACACAAGAGTAACAAGATATCTTATTTAAATTTCCTTTTTACAAAGAAAAGAAGTACACCTTAAATTAATTAAAGAAACAATCATATAGCAAACACGCAATCCAGTAATGTAGCTACCTATTACACCAGTAAGTATTCTCCACAGAGTTGTATAATTTTGTGTGGCTGGTAGTGCAGTGGGCCTGTTTACTCTTATGTCCCTAGAAACATAAGCAATGGATTGCATGATGACATTATGATGGGGACATTGGTAGCTAATAGAAGTTAAGTTTGTGCTATCTTATTATACTGTATTTTGAAAGATCTATTTTATTTTCTTTTACATGAATAAGTGTTTGCCAGCATTCAGGAATGTGTACCAAGTGTATGCCTGATATCTGTGGAAGTCAGAAGAGGGAGTCAGGACCCCTAGAGCTGGAGCTAGAAACAGTTTTGAGCTGCCATGTGGGTGCTGGGAACAGGATGTAGGGCCTCTGGAAGAACAATAACGTCTCTTAACAGTTGAGTCATGTCTAGTCACCTTTAGCATATATGTATAGCAATATATTATGGATCCCATCACGGCATTGCTATACATATATAATATACTTTGATTGTATTCATCCCTACTACCCCGGCTCTCTCTCTATATTCTCTTGATACCATTTATCTTCCCAATTTAGTTACCTTCAACTTAAAAAAATCCAGATTGCACATACGAGAGAAAACAGGTGATATTTGTTTTCTGAGTCTGGCTTATTTCTTGTTACAAGATGAGCTGCAGTTTGGTTTCTTTCCCCAATCGCATGATTTCTTTGTTTTTTTTTTTATGGTTGAATAATTTTCCATTGTGTATACCTATCAGATTCCTGATCCATTCATCCACTGAAGGACACCTTATCTGACTCTGAAACTTGCCTATTGTGAATAGTGCCATGATAAATATGTGTTTAGGTATCTCTATTATAAAAAATTCACCTCCATCACAATCTTCTGGGACCATGGAATATGTATGTGTTTTTGGCAACTTTTTTGCATGATGTACAACTGTACTTAAGAATGTATATAATTCCGGGCCAGGTGAGATACTACAGGAGGTTTAATAAGAGAGACTATTTATAGAGTGCACTCAGAATGTGGGGAAACCAATAAAGTATTGTGAAGCACCCCAGAGCTGCAGCGTTTCCAGTCACCAGGATCTTAGGGACAGAGGATGGAGCAGTTACTAGAATTTAAAGAGTAGTGTCTATAGCTATAGAAGGTGTCCTGACAGAAGCTGTGGGCTTCAGTGGGAAAACCAGCTACTGCCAAGTCTGGACTCACTTGATCTTCTGTTAGATCATCCTATAGTCCAAGTCCAACCGAGAGCCAGAGATTTCACATTCTCAAGAAAATAGAAAGAGAGGGAAAGCGACAGGGCCAAAAGAAAACGATTCCTCTGCACAGGATAAAATACGAGGATGCCTAGAATCTATTTTAAAGTACGTTAGGAAAAAAACAGATGAGGCGAACATGACATATGTTAACAATTATTAAATCCAGATGGGAGAGCATGCACGTTTGCTATATTAGTTTTTCTACTTTCCTTTACATTTGAATTTTCATAACAAAAAGTAAAAAGAAAGTGAGAGTAAAATAAATATAGACGTTTTAGAACAAAGTCTGAAAGAATTTACATTTACGATCCTAACTGAAAGAATTACTAGAGGATTTACTTCGGAGATGAAACTTAGAAATGAAAGCCAGAAGGCAGCTGTAGGAGACGAAAAGCAAGGATGAGCGATGAATCTGGGTAAACATGCGAGTAAATCTAAATGAGCATTAGCCATAAAGCAGCTAGCGACGACTAGAGATTACAGGTCAGCATGGAAGGCTCCGCTGTAATGAAGACACAGAAAAGAGGACAGAGGAGAAAGGGAGGGGAGGAAGACTTCTTGAGAAAGGGGGCAATGGATGAGCTGAAATTTAAAGGGCAGAAAAGATTGATTGAAGAGGAATCTGAGAGAAGGGTGAACTCAGTTTGAAGGCATAGCACCAGAAGTCAGAGACAATTCCAAGACTACACTTTTGATACATCTAGCAGTGGGAGGTCCTTTTGGGGGACGGGGGAAGTAAATACCAGAGGGTTATACTCAACAGGTTTGTTAAAAGGTAGCTCTGAGGCGGCTCGAGTTCAAGGTTGGAAGACAGTGCAGGATTTTAGGCAGGGAAATGACCTGATCAGATTTGCATTTTAGAAATGAAACCCTGGGCTCACATTTGGAGGACTGATTGAAGAGTCCAGAGGGGAGGTAGCTCGCAGTCAGGAGGCATTGCAGCAATCAGGGTGAGGCAAGAGCAGATCTGATGTAAGGCAGTAGCACTGGAGATGCAGAGGAAACTGATTCAAGAGATAGTGAAGAGGTCAAATGATGAAGAGCCAGTGATTGATTGGAGGTAAGGTGGTGAGGCACACCGTTCTTGCCTTTGCCTGGGTGTAGGTGAAATCATGGGACTGGCAACCTCTGCAAAAGAGAAGATTAGGAGGAAAGATAACTCAGTTTTTGTTCATACCTAAATACGGGTTCTGAAGCTATGAATCAGGATAAAGCCATACACATCACAGCTACATTCAGACGTGGAGAAAACGAGAGGACTAGGCGAACCTTGCCTAAACTTATATGAGGAAAGAAAGCATTTCCAGAGCATTCTCTATCATGGTCTTCCATCTTCTTGGCTGAATGAATTAGGCCCTAGTGACATTTAGGACTTGGAGGCAGAGGAAAATGGAAAAAGAAATTGTTTTAATTGGCCTAGGCAAATTGCTGTCCCATTTCTGAGGACAGTGTGCTGCTCCCAAATAAAACTGGATTTCCGGTGACAAGCAAAGAGCAGACAGGTGAGCTAGACAAACCACAAAGCCTGCTGTTATCACATAATTACACCAACTAGGGCTGTGGTCTGTGGAGACAGGGAAATAGACTACCGTCAGATGTTTGATCCTGAAGCCTAGAGGCCAGAACCAGGAGATTTCTTACCTCCTAGTTAACCCAAGGAAATGCCCAGAGTCTGACATCAGAGTAGGCCACATGTGATGGAGAATAAAAGCCAAGAATGACTGAAAGTTTCTGGCCTCAGTAGATTGTGTTGGGACCCAGGACCCATGTCTAATGTGTAGATGGGGACTTGATGGATTTCCTTGGACAGATCTGGAGAGGCAGAGAACATCAATGAAAGGCAACCAGGTCAACATTAAGAATTCTTCTAGACGTGGCTAAAAGAAACCATTTTTTTTTAAAGGTGGTAGAACTTAATTTCCTTTATGGTTTCAGAAGACTTGGGTACATCTGTAGGGACAGCATAGCTGTCTACATGTCTTCATATTGGTAGGATATGAGACAATTGGTTACATCTTGACAGTCAGGAAGCAGAGAACTCGGCTGGAAACAGAAGACTCACATCTAGTAACCCACTTCTACCAACTAAGATCCTATGTCCCAAAGCCTCCATAATTTCCAAAATAGTGTCCCCCAACTGGGGACAAGGTCTTCAAATACATAAGTTTGTTGGAGGTACTTCAAACACACACACACACACACACACACACACACACACACACACACACCTTAACATTATATATAGAGGTATTGATGACTCTCTATCTACCATGTGGCTGTATAGCTTATGTGAAAATCCTCAAGAGCTGAAACAATTATTCTGATACTTATATACACAATGAAATATTATTTAAGCACTCAGAGATAGTCTTAACTGAGGATAAACCTTGGTGTCTTTTTTTCCTCCTTAAACTGGCTTGAGTTGAGTTTCTATCACCTGACACCAAACTATTCTTGACTCATGAGTGCAAATGAGTCAACCCTTTGGGTTGGGGTTATGGAATACATGCTAAGAAATCATTCCTAATATGCAATGCTTTCCAGCTTTAGTCTACTGAATGTCAATGTCAATAACTCATCCTGTCCCCAGCTTCTCACCTTCCTCCTTGCAAAGCCTTGGTTCTTTGTTGTATTTGCTCATCCAGGACAGCAGTCTGATCCCCAACCCAAGCCAGATGCCTGCAGGTACTCTTTCTAGGAATCAATTTCATGGCTGCTACCTGCCTGCCTTGAGTGCTCCGCACAGATGTCTTAAAGGCCCTCCCAGCACTGGCTGGCTGCTCTTCATTATAGCAGAAATTCCTAAAGGAAGAGTAAAGATGGTATCCTTCATCCATCTTTCCAACTTCTACAATGGCTCGTACAAAGTTGCCTTCAAAATGTTTGTTGGTTTCAGTTCTATTAACTTGAGGAGAAATATAATTTAGTGGTCAAGAGGATAGCCTCCAGAGTAAGACCTCTCAGGTTCAAGTCTCAGCTCTGCCACTATTAGCTCTAAAACCTTGGGCAAGTGATGTTTGGCATCTTTTAAGGGGCTAATAATAATGCTTTACCACCCTAAAGATTGCTTCGAGGGCACAAAACACTTAAATTGCTGCGTGGCTCAGAGAGCACTAGGTGCTTATTCTTTTTATTTAGCTTGAGATAGTTAAGGCTGCTCCCGGGGAAGGCAGGCCTTGTTTGGCTCATTCCTCCACCTTACCCTTTATTTCTTTTTGGTTTCTTCAATGGAAACCTTCCTTATCCCACAACTTTATCTTAGTCTCCACCTTGCTTTGCTTTCTATGTCTGTTCTACATTGGTCCCTCTTTCCTCTTAATCATCCAAATCTCTTTTCTTTTTCTCTTTTTCTCAAGGTCTTGATCCTTTTAAAAACCTATTTTTGACTGGAATCAGACTTAGATATACAAGCCCTTCAGCAAGAACAATCTATGTCTCTTGGCAATCTGTTTCTGGCATTTTTTGGATTTCTTCGTTCTCTTAGCCAAAAGTTTAGCATATTCTAGGTGAGAAGTAAGGCTCCTCCTCCCTCTCATTCTCTTCCCGTTTTCCTTGCAAGGGGAAAGGTAGCCTAATAATTAGTATGTTATTTCTCCAGGGCAATATGTCAGTGTTTGTGTTGTAGGACACATAGAGTAACAAGACACAAAATCTTGGATGCATTGGTCCTGGGATTCTTACCCTGTGTTTAAAGGGCTTTCTGATAACATATTGGTGGACATCATCTTCTTTAGAGAGACTGAAGGTTTTAGATTCTACTAGATCTCTTGGTCTTCAACCATTGAAGCATAATAGTATCTGTCAATCCAAGAATGGCCTACTCTTTCTCTTTTTTTTACACAATGAGCAAATTGAGAACACTCAGACTGCCATCCACAATGCATCCTGAACAGACTTTCACTTCCTCCCACTAGTTCTCTTGATTTATAAGAAGAATGCCCCTTCCTTGACAGTAGGCTGTTGGGAAGACGCCTTTCATCATTGGAAAACCTTGTTTGTCATTCCTACCACTGATTGTGACCACATAACCCTTCCACTCTTCACCTAGAACATCGCATTCATTGTCCATTTTACTAAGCTTCTGGCAGCCAGAAGCTGGGAAGGAGATACTCAGCTTCACCTTGACACAGCCTGCCCCTAGGCGAACCACAAAGGTGAGCTTGAATTTTGTTTCTTATGAGGTACTATGTAGGGCACCTACAGGGCACTAAGCCCACTCCTTTGGGTGTTATCCATATGCCGTAACTACCTCCCAAATTTGCAAACAACGGAGATTAGATTACATCATATGAAGTTTGGGAGGACATACACATTCAGCCCTAAACAGTGCTTTGCATTCTGGGAGAAATTGATTTCATCTGTAAAACAACTTTATACTTTAGAGCTTTTAAAAGTGCTTTTAAATAGGGTTTCCCAGTTATCTTTATAATAACTCTATGAGGCAGGTACAAGAGGGGAGCTGAGTGAGGTAATAATCTATTGTAGTCAGCTTAGCTGCCTTAAAAAATGATCCCCCAAATTCAGTATCTTATTCTATCTTTCCCTACTCTACAGCATTCTAGTGCTGATGAGCACATGAGAACTGCAATGCAGGCTGAGACTCCATGATGTTCAACTTTTGGATGAAATCGTAGTAGGCTTTTTGTTTAAGCACTTTGAATCATAAACCCTAACTCTCTGGCAGCTGACAAGCTTCCTGTGTGTGGGTGGAGGGGAGTCATCTAGTATCCTGCACTGGCATTTGCTACTAAAGCCTGTGATTGGTAATACTTATGCCTGTTCTCCTTGCATGAGTCAGGCATCAAGTCCCATGCTCTGGCCCTCCCTTCCTTGCCATCTATCTGTGTCCTTTTGGGTTGTCATGACAAAGGTACTATATATGGGTGATGTATGAGGAACAGAAATCTATTCTGCACAATTCTGAAGGCTGGGAACTCCTGGAACTTCTTGCTGGAAGGCCTGATACCCTTTGAGGGACAGTTTCATAGATCACTAGTTTTTTTTTTTTTTTTTTAATCTTATCCTCACATGTGAGTGATTTCACTGGGGATTCTCTCATAAGGGCCTTAATCCTATCCACTAGGATGCTGAATTTGTGGGGAAGGAGGACACAAACATTCAGAAAACAGCATCTACTTTCTTGCGGGTGTTGTAACCCCTCTCAGGTCTTAGCTACACAGTTCTTCTGATTCTCATTCATTTTCCTCCCCTTCCTTTGGGCTACGGTTGGGAGGGGGTTCACCTTACCCTTGGGAGATGCCCAACATCTGTCTGGAGCTCTCAGTCCAGCTGTTACCTATGTGACACTGGAGGGTTTGGGAACATCTAAAGCACTCCCATACTATGTAATAGGCAGGATGAATCCAAAGCTAACTCTGCCCAACCATGCAGTGCCCCTGTTGTTTTCTGCTTTGATTTTTCCATGATAGTGCATGAACATCAGTGAGGCAGACCCTTCCAGAGTGTGAATAGTGGATGAAATAAAGTCCCCTTAGCTTTTCATTTCCTAATCCTGATATGTTAGAGTGTTGACATTGCTTTCATCCTCTGGGGAGCCAGATTCTGGAACTTCATTGCTTCTTCTACTTTCCAACTTCCTTCTATTGTTTTGTCATCTGCTTTTGAAATAAGAGGTGGGATTCTTTCTTTTTAGTAGAGTTCATTCTTCCTCAAAGCTGTAAGTCTACTCTCCTGGCATTGGTAATGAAGAGGATGCAATTTAAAAAAGAAGGCTCACCTGAAAGCAAGAATGTGCTGTCTCTTGTCCCAGTGAGATAGAATTCTTAGAATGTGTGATATGACTATTGTCCACCCAGAAGCACCCAGAAGGGGCTTGCCGCTGTTCCATCCCAATCAAGTACAACACTCAACCTGAGTCTGCTTGGACTCGAACACCAGGCTAACTAACTCCTCTTTCTTTTCAATGTGAGACACTAACTAAGGGAGCATTACATGCATGCTGTGACTAGCAAATGTTCTTACTTTAATTTCCACTCTCCACCCTTCCCCTTCTATTTCTTGTATTGCAAAACACTGCAGTTTCCAGATTCTCTTAACTTTTGTCTTCCAACTTAGTTTGGTCAATAAAAGGCAGTGGTGGGAGGTTGCAGAGCAGGATGAATGGAGAAGCCAGGGTGCTTCAGTCTCTCATCCTCTGCACCTTACGGCATCTTCAGCTCCCACAAGGAGTCCTCTTCTTTCCTTCCTTGGCCACTTGTTATTCTGGTTCAAGTTCTAGACTTTGGGCCCAACTGTTCCACTCCTTTCTTATTCTCTTGCACACTCAACTTGGTAGCAGTTTCTGGCTCCAACAATCTGCTTAACTTTCTCTCTCTTTCCTGTGTAACCAATTTCCTGAATCAATTTGAAAGACTTGGAGAAGTTTCTGTTTCCTTGTTGGGATTCTGACTGTACAAACACAGCAATCCCACAAAATATGACTACGAAATTCTTTAGGAAATGGTGAGTCTAACATGTATATTATCTTTAAGTCCAGAAAATTCATGCATAAAACTCATTCATGGATTTGGGTGTTAGTTTGCTCTGAGGTTTCTCAGAGAAGAGTCAACACCCTTGGTGTTGTGACTTGCCACAGGATGTTACACACAGGTCACCCTCTGATTCCACAAGTAGAACAGGGCCTTGTACAAAAGGCCACAATTAATTTTTATTGCACATACATGTGGAGAGATACCTGCTTGGCCTCCGTGTGAGAGCTATAACTCTCTTAAATTGATGTGTCAGCGAACTAAAACTCAATATTTTTTTTCACACAGTATATTTTACAGTCAGAGGCCCTTCCCTAATCGGAATAAAGCAATTTGGCTCCCTGTCATTGCTCACTGAAAACATATGAGCTGGTTGGCATTTCTAGCAGCCCAGATTTATCAGGGTCTCTGATCTAGTGCACGGGAGGTTCAGGGCTGTGGCATGGACAAAAGTGGATTTTTTATGATGGCATTGTGCTGCATCTGTGCATAGCTAGATTTATCCCTTCATTTCAGAAATATTTTTACTATCTTTAGTCCCAAACCTACTTCAGTTTGAAAAGATTCCACTCTGTTTGCAAGAGGCTTTGGGGCCATTATTTCTAGACTTTTGAAGTTGGAATTTCCATCCTATAAAAGGTCCCCATATTGCCCTCTTTCAGATCATGGTATTCTGGGAATTAAAGTTCTATTGTGTTAAGTCTCTCAAGTGTCAACTGTCTGCAGCAATAGAGTGGGCCAAGGACAGGAATTGTGGAGTCCCATTCTTGCGCACCTGTATCAAAACAGAAGAAATACCTACATCAGTGCGACTGCCATGCCCTTTAGAAAGTAGCAGACACTGTGGTCTCCTTGGATGCATAGTCTTTTACTATTTCCTTGAGCCCTCCAGCATCATTGTGCTAGTACTTCTAACTGCCCACACCTGCTCTCCTCAAAGATCTCCGGGCACTTAGAGATACTTTGTCCATGTTTGTAGAGAATGGGAGATGCCTGGAATCTTTTGTTCCCTTGGGATGGCTGTTCCTCCATAGTCCACCCATAACTAAGGGGTGAGGGTTTATGAAACCCCGCATTCTTGCCTGGAGTCAAGACAGTTTTTGAGCTATAATTACACCCCTGGTCCCTGGGATCAGACTGAGGCTGGCACTTTCCCTAACATGGAAGCCATCCATCCTTCCCTTCTCACTCCTGCCTCTTGTATTCTCTTAGAATCCTCCCCAGGATACATCTCCCCAATAACTTTACTGGGTTGCAATCCCCATTGCAGAGTTTGTTTCCAAGGAACTCCACAGAAGACAGCATCTGAACCATCCACGCAGCTACTGGATGCTGTAACGTTCCTTCCAAGGGAATGCCAGGCATCTTTTTAGTAACCTCCACAGGTAGATAACATGTTACCAGCACAGATAGAAAACACACCGTGCAGGAAATTTGAGTACCAGAAAACTCATTGAATGTCAGTCATGGAGCAGCCTTACAGGGCATCTAGACTAGCCTCAATATGGACAGAAGAATAATGTTAATGCTTTGTCTCATGTCCCTTGGAACTCTTGAGAATCCTGAAGGCCTGCTTACTCAGTCTTGGGCACACTACAACTCCTCACCTCAAGATCTGCCCATTTTCCCGGATTTCACTCCACCAAGCTATTTGTGTAAAGCAGAATGACAGGAAAGCCAGCGCCCCTGGATTTAAGCTCTGACTGTGTAGAATAGAAATTTGTGCTTTCCTCAAATTCTCCAGAGTGCTCATGCTAAGCTGTGACTCATGTGTTTTCATACTCAGCCACTCAAAGATTGAATTTCAGTTGCTATGAGAGGCGATCCATTCATGAATTTCTCCTCTTCCCTTCCCCAACTCAGTCTCTTATCTTCTAAGTCCTGTCTTTGGATAGTTTTAAGGGAATTCAAATGAAGGTCAGAAAGGCTAAGATTTGATTTCTGTTCCTTTCCCTAGCAACCAAATAGACTTCTTGCCCAAAGATACACTGAGTCAAAGAGGCCCTGAGTGAAAGCCTGTGAGTTCAGTTTCTTGAGCTTTCAGTGCAGGCCTCACTGGCGACACCATGCTCTATGCAGTCATTTGGTTGGGTACACTGTAGTTGGCTATCCTCCTTACTACTTTATTTGGAATATTGGACCTTCAGAACTTTCCTTAATGTATAAATGTTGTAACACACTTGAATAAGCACACTCTTACGTTTATGTTTCCGTCATGCATGTTTTCTCAGGATATCTTTTCTGTGTTAGTTTATGTTGTGTTACTAATGAAGAGCCCCACTGAATCTCCTAATCCCCACGTCCACACAGCTAGTTCACTGTGCCCGCATGCTACCATATTGGGTTTCTTTGAGCCCAGCTGAGAGAGCCCTTCAGTTGAGTGTCCCTGCACTTCCTAATGTGTAGATTTCACTTCCTGCAATGGACCTCTTATGAAATCCATCATTCTGGAGAGCAGAAACGGAGGTAGCAAGCCACAGGACTCTCTTGGCCTAAGGTCCATATCACTCTATGGCAACAACTTTTCACACAGCTCCTCCTGGATTCGTGAGTTAAAAACGACCCCTAACATGCATCAGCTGCACGGTAGAATTCTCAAGTGACTGCATTCCAAGAAAAGCTCAGGAGGATCCCATCATGCACATGCAAGATCCCTCTGACCTCTAGTGTAGACGCAATCAAAGGGCACTAGCCCCATAATGAGGTTCTTACCCTTTGTTCCTTTCTACCCCTGTGGTGGTATGAGACAGAAGACTTGAGCTCCCCCTAGAGGATGTTGTTCCTACATCAAGTATGGGGAGATGCTGAAGAATCGACACTTATCTTTTGGAGAATACAGTTATGTAGGGGCTAGATTTATTGGTAGCACAAATTACATGCAGCTCAGAACTGAATATCTAATATACCGTGATTAAAAATGAATTATGAATTTCATGATGTATGCAACACTTAGAATAACAATTGTCAAGGGTCTCTTAAGTAAATACTACTAGAATCTCACTCTTGAATAACAAAACTATGCGATCAGAAATTGAAAATAAACTACTATAGAGGTGACTAGGTAATAAAGAGAAATACCACCTGATTCATGTCCTATTGATTGAGCTCTATGTAGGCGTGTGGGGCCATCTTTATTCTGCCACCATTCTGAGTTGACATGAATGAAAACAGGCATATGCAGACTACTCTCAGTGGTCATCACAATGCCAAACCGTACCGCAGTGTAAGCAGTATAACCACAGAAACAAACCTTGGCTGATCCTGTTATTTTTATTGGATCTCTACTATGCAATAGTCTCTATGGATAGAATAGCTGTAACATCACCCTATCTGAGTCCCAAAATCCGAACTAAAGTTACAGTTTAAGCACGAGTTAGCTGACTGGCTTCAGGAAATTTTCTCAATGTCTCTGAACCAGAAATTCTTGAATGGTGACGCAGAGCTAATAATAATGGCTCTATGACTCACAAGATGGCTATTGAGTAACATTTGCGAGATCACATGGAGCTGAAAATCATGGACCATTTGTGCTCAACACAGAATGGGCCTTTTCCACTGAAGGGCAATTACAGATATATAAAAATGTACAAATTAGCTTGAGGCTTGAAGAGAAGGGCCTGAGCAGCGAATGTAGCTAACTTAGGAAATTTAACAGCGAAAACTTCACTTAGCTGGAGCTGCTTTTTTAAGAAAACAATCATACAATGTGCCTCCATAGGCAGAGAGGTAAGTTCTAAATGCAAGATATGGCTGACTGGTTGACACATAAGCAAAAAGTATACAGAGTCTGTAAGCAGGCACAAATTTGCTTCTTTTCTCTCACAACTGTGAATATGCACCTAACAGAGCAGCTGATCAACACACAGTGTTTAAATGAGCCAGTTTACTATTTCTTCCTATTTCTTTTTCCATGTCCCACAGCTGGGGAGGTAACTTCCAAAAGGGAGGCTTCATCTTATTTCAAAGAGAAATGAAAGCATCCCACGTAGCAGTCGGCACCAAGGCTAGGTGGGATCAGTGCTGTTCTTTGGAATCCTGGGATTGAGGAAAAAAACAAAACAAAACAAAACAGGTCCCTAGAGAGAGGGGGGCAGGGAGGGAGGGAGACAGGGAGGGAGGGAGAGAGAGAGCGGGAGGGAGGGAGAACAAGAGAGAGAGTGAGAGAGAGAGAGAGAGACAGAGAGACAGAGAGACAGAGACAGAGAGACAGAGAGAGAGAGAGACAGAGACAGAGACAGAGACAGGCACACAGAGACAGACACACAGACACACAGACACACAGACACACAGACACACAGACACAGAGAGAGAACCCAGCAGGACATGGTTCTTTGAATTAGTAGAGAGAAGGATGAATCTTCAGATTTGAGGCCACAAAAAATGTCCTGGGTAATATGGGGACTCAGAATAGCTTTTTAGGGGAGCCTATGTGGGCTTCTATCAAATTCATCCATGTGCACACAGAAACCCTGGATCTACCCAGCCCCCAAACTAAACACGCTAGTCTGGATATTCTACTCCCTGGAGGAGCCCCTTGGGGGTTAGAAGGATCTGCTCAGGAGCATTCCTGGACACTGGGAAATGTTCAGCGCAGGCCTCTGATAGGGCTGGAGAGCCACTCTCACTTTCTAACAGTGCATTGGAGACCAGAGGGGCTCAAGGTGGGAAGAGGCAGTGGAGGTAGCGGGTGCAGGCTAAAGGCACTTTACCAAAACCAAGAGAGGAGCAGGGGCTGTGTTAGAGGCTTGTGCTCCATGAAAGTTTTGCTGTGCCTTTAAAAAAATTGGTAAGAGTCACAGCATACTGTTGAGCTGATAGAAGTGATGTAGTGAGGAGAGTGAAATGAAGAAGCAGGAGAGAGGGGCATTAACCACGGGAAAGTGAGAAGCAGGGCAAGAGCTGCGGTTCTCGTGGAAAGGTTGACCTCCTGTAAAAGAGCACCAAGTGTAGTCATTTTGTCAGGAAGACAGGCAGAGTTGGTCAGTGTAGATAGGGGCGGGTCAGTAAAGGAGCTGAGACAGGAGAGAACTTCATTCTGTTGTTTCTCTTTTCTTTCTCAGGAAATTAAAAAAAAAGTCCACATTTAACACACACCTGCACCAGACGCACACACACACACACACAGATGGTGAGGGCTCAGGAAACATTGTGGTCTAAGAAACAGACAGACTCTAAGAGCTTAGATGCAGGGGAAGAGCAGAAGTTAATGCTGTCTCCTGGGTATGATGTAGGGATTCCACCCATGAACGGCACAAGATCATGCAACCCACAATTCCTGCATAGATGAGAGAAATGATCTCCAGGTCTCACCACTTTCCAAGAAGGTCTTACCCCTTGGTAACTGCTGGGGTGGGGAGAATTTATTTACAGTGTTTCCACTGGTGGATTATTCTAAAGGATCATCCCCAAAGTCATGCACGTATAGGCAGTGTTAATTGGGCTTCATGGTATATCAAAAAAATGAATAAAAAGGAAATTAAATTGGGGGGGAAGTATGTTGGGGTCTGAGAGGAGGCATAAGAGTAGGATAGGAGGTGGTAGATACAGTCATACTTTGTTGTTTATATGTATGAGATTGTTAAGAATAAAGGAAAATCATATAAACGTAGAAGTTCGTCTGCTGAGAAGGAAGAAGCGACAAAACTGTTGGAGGTGGTGGAAAGGCGAAACACTATGGAAGCATCATCTCATAGATGGGAGTGAGTGAATTGTGCTGGGAAATGGGATAGGATTGCCTGGCTGCACTGATGGACCACTTGAGGTCTGCCGTCATAAATTTCAAGTGTGACCAGTCAGTGATGGTTGAGTGTTTTCCGGAAGCCACTTTTATCTGCTTAGCAGCTGGGATGGGAGAGGTGGGAGGCTGGAATTAAACAAGGCTGAGCATGCTTATCAAGGGCAAGCAAAATAATAATAATAATAATAATAATAATAATAATAATAATAATAATAATAATAACGATAATAATAATGGAGTTAAGAGAACATAGGGACAGTTGACAGTGTGTGCGTGGAGTGTTTATGGGAATAGATTTGTACTCTCTTGGGTGCAAAAGTGGAAAGGGGAGAAAAGGTGTGGCAAAGTAGCAGTACAGCCATAGGACTGGGAAAGCATAAGTGGATTATGTCACAGCACAGAAAGCTGGTTGACAGCAAGTCAGGATGGGTGCAGGAGGATAGGAAGGTTTTGCTAATAGAGCAGTTTCTGCTAATGTACCCTTGGCAATGGGAAATTCAGATGAGTTGGTTAAGACCAGAAGAAGCCTCCCCTTTTCAAGAATATGTGAGGCCAGACTACAGGCTCTTTATATGTGTATCAAAATGGTTAAGAGTTGGGAAAGTTCTGACTGAAAATACTGATCTTGGGAATCATGTCTCCAGTGACAGACTGTGTGTATGGTGGGGGTGATTAGAAGGTGAAAGATGACTCTGACAAGAAGACTGTGGCAGTCATGAGACTGTCCTTTCCAGACCCTTAACTGTTGGGAACGCAATTGATTGACAGGAACAGATGCTGTGCCTAGAAATCTATCACTCTTGTATCCACACCCCTACCAGCTGCACTGAGTGCTGCAAGGATCCTAAGGCAGATGTCATAATAGGAATTGTGTAGCTCTCCTGACCCACAGCTTTGGCTTAAGGATGCCTCGAGAATTTAGCCAAAAGTTTCTTAGACACTCACTAATGCCTTTTTTCCTACAGAACCATCTTTCCTTTTCCACAGTTGGACCCACATCACGAGTAGAAAAGAATGTCTGCCTCCAGCCTCTGCACCACTTTTTCTCCATAATTTCTCTAGTGAGTTTTTCAATTTCTGCTCTTGACTTGGTATCAGCTTCTCAGATAGCTTAACGTAGCACCAAGAGAAAATGGAGAGTGATATATGAGAATATCTGGGTGCCCTGGTAGTGGGAAGGATGAACAAAGCAGTCTGCAAGTTGCAAGGAAAAATAAGGACAATGTCTGTCCTCCCATATCATATGTGTAAGGCTGCTCTCCTCTAAATGTCTGTGACGTCTTCGATTTTATATGATGAAATGTGTGTGATGATATTAAGGGGTGAACCATCCGGAGGTCGTTAGATTGGATGGCATTAATGTTCTTATGGTGATACCTAAAGAATCGGGGAGATGGCTTAGTTGGGAAAGCAGTTGGTAAAGCTTCATATGTAAAGGGGCTTAAATTGGACCCCCAGAACCCACGTGAAAAGAAGAACGTGATGGGGCACCCTTGTAATCTTGAAAACGTTGTAAAATGGGAGGGGGTTAAGGTAGACTCCTATTTCTATGGCTCTATTGTTAGCTAAGCTTCCTTGATGAAGTCTCAGCCAATGAGAGAACCTGTCTCAAACAAGAAGCAGAAGGTGTCTAAAGAATGACACCAAGGTTACCCTCTGATTTACACACACACACACACACACACACACACACACACACACACACACACACACACATACACAGAGTGCTTGAGGGAGCTCAGCCATAATTTCAATATGGTTTGTTCTTTCTGAGTTTATATGCTGGAGATTCTTTCCTTAGTGTAGCATTATGAGGGTTGGCACCTCAGAGGAGGCCATTGGACCATTGTGGGTGTCACCCTCATAAGGGATAAACGTACCTTTTGGTAGGAACTCTTTCCTAGATACCATATTGTAAGTTGTTATAAACGATCAAGTGTGTCCCTTTTTCTGGCTTCCTGTCCCACCATGTGATGTCTCCCTCTTTCATCTGTTTCTTACCAAGATGCCACTCTCCATGAGACCCTCAAATGTTCAACCAATGGAATCTTTGTCTTTAGCATGCAATACCAAAAGCTCCTTTCTTTATATTAGACCTTGGGTATTATGCCTTAGCAATGGAAAACTAACGAACAAGAAGAGCTCAGTCCTCCTTTATATGATGTGAGAACATAGGGGGAAAAGCATCATCTTCGAGGAATAAATTCTTATCAGATGGCAAAATCTCCTTATGTCTTGATCCTGGATTACCCTGTCTGTAGAACTGTGAAGAAATCAATATCTGTTGTCGATAAGTCATTCCATTTGTAAGATTTTGTTATAGCAGTCCAATGAAACAATGACATTCCTCTCATTAAGAGAGTCTGTTTTCCCTCTGCTTACATCAGGGTCAACTTCCTATTTTTTTTGCCACCAGAATACAATGGAAGTGACACAGTGCCTGCTCCAGGCAAAGATCTTAAAATTTTGCATCTTCTCTTATTGCCTTGAATCACTACTTGAGGAAGTTCAGGTCTCCCAGTTGTTAAGGAAAATTACACAAATGGAGCCGAGATTCCAAGTTCATAGCCAGAACCAAGGCTCCAGACATGTTAATGAGGCTGCCTTGGACTTTCTAGCCTCTAATCAGCTGATGCAGCCATGTGGACAAGTGTAGTCAATCCTACATAAAACAGAGAGGAACTGTGCTTTTTAAGTCTTACTGAGAGGTAGATACAGTTACCTTTCTCTTCTCCCTCCTACCTGATCCATGAAAGATACAGTATAATAGTATAGTATATAGTATAGTATAGTATAGTATAGTATAGTATAGTATAGTATAGTATAGTATATATGGTATGGTATGGTATGGTATGGTATGTTCTACTCTGCTATACTATTCTATGGTATGAAGTGGTATGCTATGGTATGGTTGGTATGGTATGGTATAGTATGGTTGGTATGGTATGGTATAGAACAGTTGCAGTCAGGCAGGCCTTCATGATTAAATTACAGTCAGTAGATCAGAAGAGAAATAGTGCTTGGAACCCATAGACCAGATCCTCACCAGAGATGCCTATGATGAGTCTCTAACCTGTTCTCGCCAAACTTAGCTTTATATCAGTGAGTGACTTTGGAACTGTGTATTGAAACTGGTACGGCTGCAAGTTATAAAGAGCTCAGTTTTTCTGAATTCATATAGAGAAATCTTCCATTCCTTAGAGACACCTGTTTTGGAACTAGAAATAATCTGCCATGTTTCAGTACTACACATGTTGAGGTGTATTTCCACTAATACAATATTGTAGACCTGGCACAAACAATGCATTTTTAGGCTCCTTACATTGGGACTACAAAAGAGTATTATTGGATTATGACTGTGTACACACCATATGGTGGAAATTTTAAGCTTGAATCAGAAGATAATTAAGTAAAACCACCATATAGTTTAAACAATGCTAGTTCAGGGCTTTCTCAAACACTACCCTCCTTATAACTATCTACAAGCAGACAAAGGCCAACCCTAGTCTGCCAATGCTCTGACCGAGGCACAAAAAACAAACAAACAAACAAACAACCCAAAAACCAAAACACCAAAAAAAAAAAAAAAAAAAAAAAACAACCAAAACCACATTGTTTTATCTAGTGGAACTTGACATTCTGTCTTTTGTAGGACCCAGTTATCCTCTCCCCATGTGACTTTGACATTGGCCAGGCCTGATGTCCAGATTAGCTCTGAGACCTCTGGGTCACTCCTCTTCTAGTCACTGAGTCAGCTAGCCAGGCTGGAATCCCATCTAGATCTCCCCCATTATTTTTAGATAGATGTTATTTCCTATCCATTAATCCCAGACCTCTATCCCAAATGGAAAGTCATACGTTTGGAACTATAATGACCTGACTGTCTTTTGCTGTTTTGTACCCATCTCTAAAGCTGTGTCTATGCCCCCACCTCAGTGGCTAAAGTCTTCACTGATACTAGATATTCATGAAACACCCTTCTAATGCCTAAGGATGTTGTAGATTTATAAGTGTCGGACTCACCTGAAGAATTCTGAGAGCAGCAGCAGAAGATATTCCATGGGCTTATCAGATGGTCTTTCAAGGGTAGTTTTCTATCTCCTTACACATGTATTCAGTCACTTCCTGTTAACTCAGTGCTGCAGGGTGGCTCATGACCACGCACTAGAATGTGCAAATGTCAATGCTACTGTGCCAGTGCATGGAAGCTCTTTGCAGCCCTGTCCTGGGTTTCTTATTGTCTACATCCATTCCTGTACACTTGGAGCAGTCATTTCATACAGTTGCTATTGATGTCCTTATTCATGCATACCCCCACCAACCAGATCACTGGAATAGGAGTTAGCAGTCCCTGCCATATGGGCTGTGATACTGTTCCTTCCATGAAAGATTCTCAGTTCTCCTTTTCCGGCCTCAGATATTTTGTTAGCACCAAATGAGCTTTGTCAGTCCCATTCACAGGCTTGAGATTTGATACTCTCTTAGGCTACCCAGCCAATGAAGTGTCAGAGTCTGTGGACCTCATATTTCTACTTCCCCAGTGAGACATGTTTAAGGGTCACTGTAGTTGATTTAATGGGGTCTCACTAAAACATGGGTCCACTTGGAAACTGTGATTTCGACCTTACTTGGGAAAAGGGTCATCACAGTGGTAACTGAGTTATGGATGTTGGAGATGAGATCATCCTGGACCAGAGTAGACCTTAAACCCAATGGCAACTGTCCTTACAAGAGAATATAAAGTGAAGAAACGAGACAGAGAAAACAATGTAAAGACAAAGGAAGAAATTCAAGCATTGTATCTATTAGTCAAGAAACATGTGGGGTGACTGGCAACTACCAACAACCAGAATCGAGTTTTGGGATAGATTCTTGATCAGACTTTCCAGAAGGCACAAAGTCTGATGATATATTGGTTTTAGGTGTCTGGCTTCAGACCTGAGGAGAGAAAATATTGTTGTTTTAATTCATTAGCTCTGTGGTAATTTGTTATGGCAGCTTTAGGATACTAATACAAGTTTTATACACTCTTCCTTAGAGGGCCTCTAGAGGTTTGTGCTTGAGTTTCTTACAGGGATACCTCACTTATTAACATATCTTTGGTTGTCCTCTTTTTCCAATTTTACTTTTCTTAGTTCCTCACTTGAGCTACCTGGGATCTATTTGTTTTTAATAGAACAAAAAGAAAAGAAAAGAGAAAACAAAAGGACACGTACAGTGTGCAGAATGTGTCTATCAGCTACTCATCTAGTTTATATCATTGGAATGTATTATCGTCTCTAAAAACCCATACTCTATTCCTGAATTCATTCACTTTTCCTTTCCTCTTTCTCCTCTGTCTTTCTTTCCTTCTTCTATCATTCCAGGTTTCTTTTAGTCAGTGGCTGTTGGTTCATTCACTCCTGGATATATGGGTAAAAGGGAGATTCATCTGTCTTTAAGAAAACTAGACATTGGAGACAGGCAAAGGGTTAGTTTCTAGAAACATTGTCAATTCTGCCACTTCCTTGGGAAACAATGAAATGTTTCTCTGTGGTACTTTCCTCTCCTCTCTGCGGTACTTAAATTTCCTTTACACACACGCCCCTTCCAAAATCACCTGAAAACTATATATGGTTCAAAGGCAATCCATTATGTCTGCACTCTGGGCCTTTGAACTTGAACTGTTTATCCCACCAAGGTCACACAATGATTCCCCCAAACCATGCGTCCTTTTCTCTGGGTCTGTTTGACTGTTGGATCCAAGCCATGGCACCACTGGTCTGGCCTGCTTCTGTCAGGGTTACGAGTAGGATAAATGTCCTCGTTCCTCTTCATGTGTCTGATGCTGCCTTTGAGCACATTCAAAAGCAGTGGGATTTGGGCATCAGTTGCTGACCTTCATCATTTGAGCTACCTGCTCCTCTCTGTCAGAACTCATTGTAGATATTTAAAGTGAACTGTTAGTTTCGCATGAAAGTGCAGGGAAATACTCAGAGAGAAGTTCAAAGTCTGTTCACCTGTTACCCGCCGTCCATTTTCTCACTCAAGAGAGAAGGATGTGTTGCTTTCACTTCCGTTTTGATCCGTTCCCATTTTAATTAAAAAGTTTCAAGTATCTCATCTACTCTCATACCATTTTGCTCTCCATATGGCTCCCTGGATGGAGAGGAAACAACCTGGGTAGGAGAGAAGAGAATGTGAGAAGATGACTCAATTCAACTGCCTTGCCATACAGAAAAACCGAGGCTCAGGAAGGGTGGGGTGACATCTTCTGAACAAATGACAATTCCAGAGGAAACCCTAGAAACTGAGGAGAAGCTCCACTCTCTAAGCCACGTGTGGTACTCCCATGAACAAGCTCGTTGCGGATTGAAAATCAGTGGTCCCCGAATAGCTCCAACTGTCGGCCCAGGCTGAGACTGTTGTCTGTTGTCTAACTCGGCCTTATTACTTTCTCCTTCCAACTGTGCCTTAAACGTCTCTTCTCATGTTCTCATCTCTTAACGGAGCCATTATTCAATTCAGTAGGGGGCTTACTTTCCATTGTCTGCAATCCCTCTGTAAAACATGAAGCAGTCAATATATATTTTTTAAATCCAGCATTAGATAAACCCACCATTAATTTCCCTTAGAATTGCTCCAAAATGCTTTCACTATTTTTGCCCAGTGTGGAGACAGTGACTCACACTGGATATTCCATCACCGATGTCCCTGTTCACACTGAAGCCAGAGCAGAGGTTTTCTTCCCACCTGAAACAGGGAGGTGGCATCCATTTCTTAAGATGAAATAAATGAACATTCTTAGTAGCTTGGGCTCCCGGGCAGTAGACAAGCCAAATAAACGCAGAATTGCTCTTTTTTCCCTACAATTCTATGGTTCCAGACAGAATACAATATCTATCCATTGTCTAACACAGCCCATTAGCCACCTGGCTGACAGAAAATAATCTTAAATGGACACTTTGAAGATGGGTCAGCCCACCGCTTTTTCCTCATAGGTTTGGATCTTAATAGAAAACTATACTTAGCATTTATAGAACCTTGTCAGTCAAAAGCCAGGAGCTGGACTGAGTCACAATCCCTTTTCACTGAGAGGAAAGGTGGCACTCAGACCTTGGTATTTATTAGTAATACTAATATTATTTTTGAGGTCATGGTGTCAACCCAAGTTTCTTTCTTTCCTTTTTGGCGATACCATTTTAATTAAAACCTTGCAAAAATGTCCAGCTGCGTGCCCCTGTGAAGCTTTACTTCACTCACCTATTAAAGACTGGAAAATGATGCAGGATCGAGAGGGTTAAAGAAGAGAGCACTCGAAAAATAAATGCTGATACAGAATCAGTTCTTCACAAATGTGATTTTTCTCCTTTTTGTCTAGTTTATTTTTTATAGTCAATTCTGCCCAACCCCCAAAGCTCAAGGATGCCCCCTAGACAAACTAGAACAAGCAAGCCAATGTTTTTCTCTTGATGGGAGGACAGTAAATTTTGTTGAATAAACAGCAAGAAGCTTTATGTCACATTCTTCCCTACGACTCAGTTATAGCAGTATCTTTCTATTGAAGGTCATTGGCTCACATAGAAAAATCAATCAAAGGCTTTGACCTGCAGTGTAAATTAGCATTCTTTTAGTGAGAGCTATAGAAATGGTTGAGCTCATATCATTCAAAAAACCAGGCTGTCCGACTCCTAGCATGGCCAACTAAGCCCTTATTGGACTAAGTCAGCCATGGATCATAGCTATTAACTGTGAAGAAAATACAAGTACCAGCTACCTGAAGATTGTGGAAAGGAAATGAAAATATTCTTCTCCTATTAGGGAGTCAACCTCAGGGAGCAGAGGAAACACAGTATTATTGTAGCTTTTAATCGGGGTTGTTAAACTACACTTGATACCATAAGGAATTGCTAAACCTCCTGTGAAAGGCCAGCCTTTCCAGTTTAAGGAGTTTGAAACAAGCTGACCACGCAACCCCTAAAAAGGAGGACAAAATCCTAAAAGATGTGAACCCAAGAAAAGCATCATTTAATCCCTTAACTAAAAAATTAAGGAGCATTCAACGAAACCAACTCAGAACAAAGGAACTTGGATAAGAGACAATGCTTGTAGCTTCTAATCAATGAAGTTATTTGCCAATTTGAAAAGAATAACACTCTTTGGAGGAGTATAACAGAATTCAGAGTCCCCATACAATAATGGTAAGAATAAAATTAAAAATTACTCAATCTATAAAGAACCAGGAAAAGAGGAATCATTCTCAAGCCAAAAGAAAATCAGTAAAGATTAAGCTCAAGATAGTTTACAGGTTACAATTATCAAATAAGGATTTGGAGTAGCTGCTGTAGTTGTAAGCCATAACTTAAGAGGAAATATTCTTAAGGTATATGAAAGGAAGCCATCTCAGCATACCTAATATTTGAAAGGGGCTGAAGACTTAGTTCAGTTGGTAGAGTACTTGACTAGCCCAAATAAGGTCCTGGGTACTTGTCAGCACTCCATAAACTGGGAATGGTGGTACACGCCTGTAATTCCAGCACTCAGGAGGCGAAGTCAGGAAGATCAGAAGTTCAAAGTCATTGCCAGCTACATAGGGAGTTTGATGCTAGCCTCGGCTACACGAGACTCTGTCTCAAGCAAACAATAAATGAATACATACATGATGGGTAAGTAGATGGATAAATAGATAGATGATACATAAATAGAATGATATATGTAAATGATAGAGAGTAGATATATGATATATCTATCTATATTTATATATTTATACCTATCTATCTCTATCTCTATCTATGTATCTATCAATCATATATATATACACACATATACATGTATATATGTGTGTGTGTGTGTGTGTGTGTGTGTGTGAGTGTGTGGAGAGAGAGAGAGAGAGAGAGAGAGAGAGAGAGAGAGAAGAGCCAAAATGTAAAATGTCTGAAACAAAGTTCATTAAAATCCAAAGAACTTCATAAAATAACTGTGCCCAAATGTATTTGTTTCATACTATATTAATTAAGGTCAAAGAAGAGTGAAGATCCAGAAAAAATAAAACAAAACAAAACCCAAACCAAAACAACAACAATAACAACAACAACAAAACAGAAAACAGGCATAGAGAGAATGGAAGCCAGAAGAAAAACTGAAGTTGATCAGAGGTAGCACCAAAGCAGTCACCAGAGAAATGAACCAATGTAGGAAAAGATAGAGAAATGATAGATTAAAAGCAAGGGGTGGGGGATGTGAGAAGAGGGACTGGTGTTGGAAGACATCATCAGTGTTGCTAGGGAATCTGCCAAAAATGCAAATCTGGGGCCTTTAATTTCAGATCTACTGAGTCAGAAATTCTGGGAACATACCCACACATTTGTTTCAATAAACTCTTCAGGTGATTTTCATATTGAGTTAAGTTTGAGAGCCACTCAGGGAACTCCATGGAGCCTCCATTCCTGGCAACAAATCCATTCATGTAAAGCCGAGTATTTCAATAAAATGTGATGTTATGAGGATTCCCTCATGGCCTAGGTCGGGGTGGGTAGTGTCTGTAAAATATGGCCTACAGGACAAAGCCTACCAATCCCTTTCTTTCATAGACAACGTTCTATGGGTACATAGAACTGGCTGGTTAACATATTTTCTATAGTCTCTTGCTCTTACCCTCTTCCCTCTGTGTCCCTTCTCTCCTCATTCCCCTTTCCCCTTCTCTCCATGTGCTCATGGCCAGCCTCTACTCTTCTCTTTCTCTACTTCTCTTTTCTCTCTTTCTCTCCTCCCTCTTTTAACCCCCCCATTGTCTCCGTCTTTCCAATAAACCCCCTCCATGTGAAAAAATTGTCTATAGCCAGTTTTTGCTGCAATCGCAGAGCAGCTATGATAAAGTCTGTGTGGCTTACAATGCAGTCAGAGTCTATTCTTTGACTGTAGAAGAAGTTTGCTACCATCTAGCCTAGACTACTTGCATGATGGATGGGCATTATGATGGGAGGTTTGTCATCAGAGACCAGGCGATTAACATCTAGCATCCCCAAGAATGGTACTGGAAGACACCCTTCTTGTGGATCATGGGGAGCTGATCCATAATAAATTTTCATAAAATAACTCACTGATGAGAAGACCTAAGATCTCAAATTTAAGAACATATATAAAAGTTAAATTTCTGGCTGCCTTTCCTTTCTGATTTGGTAGCATAGGTCTTAGGTGGAACTCATGGATGTACTGATGTGCCCCACGCTTGGAGGAACTTTAATTCAAGTGGACAGTTCTCTAAGGAACACTGGCTGGAGGTGAAAGGTCGTCAGCAGGTAATACCATGCAGGTGATCTGGCCTCAAACATGGGTGTTGCTGTCTGAAGACTATGCCTTTTCCTATCTCAGGGCTGAGAAAGATGAATTGTTTTTCTTGGACCTTTCTTTTTCTGGACTTCTGATCTCTAAAATCTACTTCCCAGCCTCATGTTTCCCGAGCTTTGAGGCAAAGGAGAGGGCAGGTGGAATCTTCTATGACTGAGGCTTTGCTTAAAATTACCATTCCCTATGTCAGGACTCATCCTTTTGGAGATAACCTCTGATTTCAGGAAAGATTCCTCTTGCTCATGGGTATGTCTTCCTTTGAAGGTCCCAGGAGAAAAGGCTGAAGAGAATGTAACATAATTACCGAAACATGAATATTTGTTTAAGGGAGCTTGGCAAGAATCATCTGCTTATGAGGTCATGATGCCTGGGCTGTATTAGAGGAATATTTATGAACTATAATACATGGCCAAGAGTTTCATGACTCGACAGCTAGATGAGTTAGCATGGTCTCTCTTTAACTCATGGTAGATGTTCTAATAGTACCTTAGATCTGGCATCCTTGTTCTTTTTTTTTTTTTTTTTTTTTTTTTAGTATAGAACAGAATTTATTCAGAGCATGGGGAGGGAGGGAGAGAGAGAGAGAGAGAGAGAGAGAGAGAGAGAGAGAGAGAGAGATGAGCATGTGAGAGAGAGGAGAAAGGGAATCATCCTTGTTCATTTTAATTTGCTCAGGTTCCTGTATTTTAAGATTCTTGTGAGCAGTAGTATCTCTTTACTGTAGCTTGGAACAGAAGTGTTCAGCAAAGGCCTGTATGTTAAAAGCTTGGTGCTGAACTTGGTACTATTGGGAGGCGATGAAAAACTTTAATAGGTTGAGTCTAGTGCAAGAAATGTGTTGGGGGGTGGGGCATGGTATTGGTAATCTAAACCTTTCCTGTTTGTTTCTTAGCTTTCTTGTTACCATGAAGCAATCAGGGCTCCTCTGCCATGTGCTCCCACCATATTGTATTGTTTTTGGCCACATTTCAGACAGTATATTCAAGTGTTCATGGACTGAAACCTCTGAAGCCATGAAGCAAAATAAACCTTTATTAATTCAATTACCTCGGGTATTATGTTAGAGCACTGGGAAATTAATGAACAACTTCCTTCACTGTCATATCCCCAGCACATTGCTCACCTTATAGAAGACTTTCAACCGATCAATGAAGAAGGACTACACAGATGAGACATGGCAGTCTGGTCAATTGGAGGAGAGATATGATGACGTCTTTTTCTTCTGTTTTAGCATACTAGCAGTATGGATGGATTCATCAACGTTATTGTAACATCAGGATTTTCACAGCTTTCCTCTTCCTCGTCTAAGATTAAGAAAGTCTTAGATCAAGCACTATGTACTGTAGATTCAAATCCAAATTCCAGCCCTACTGGGGAAAGTATCTACTTGTCCTAAATTCAGATGACTCAAGAGTAATTTTCTAATATTTTTGGTGAAAGAGAAATAACAGGTAAAATATCTCAACTGACACCTAAATTCTAGTTGGTTGTCCCTTCTCTTACCATTTACCACTTTCTTCCCACTTGAAATTTGCTATATAATTCATCTTTCTGAATGAATCTTACTGAAGGAAGCACTTCACTATCAACTGTTGTTTAGATTTGATAACACTGAAATTATTGGCCTATCAACCAGCCACAGATTCAAGCAGAAACAAATTGTAAGGGAAAATTGAGGGATTGGAGAGACAGCTTAATGGTCAAGAGCTCTTGCGGAGAGGAACAGGGTTCAGTTCCCATCATGCAGATGGTAGCTCACAACCATCTGTACCTTCAGCTCCAAGGAATCTCACATGTCTTCAGGCCTCCATGGGCACCAGGCACACATGTGATGCACACACATACATGCAGACAAACACCCACATGTAGACAAAAAAATAAAATAAAATGAAAAAATGATGCCTGAGCAAAGAATAAGGAAGTTGAAAACAGAAAATTGATTCATTCTAAGTTTCAGACGTAATAGGTGAACAAAGGGACACACAGGCAACAGCTGTCCCACATGACTGAACATAGCAGATGGTGCTGTTCAGTACAAAAAGGCTTCAGCCAGATACATGAGAAATAGGATCTTATCTGGGATTCACTTTTGCTAGTAATGCATGCAAACTTAGGCAACCCCCATCAGCAATTGAAAGAAGACGACTTCCCATTTCACTTATGGAGTATGAATTCTCTAATTACTCTGGTTGTCATGTCTTTGGTTAATTCAAAGACTAGCTGACTCATGGTTAGGATAGGCCTCTGACTTTTGCCATCTAATCCTTGACCTGATGCTGTTTGACTCTCATAACTCTTGCCACAGTTAATTATAGTCCCTTCTCTCCGTTAAATATAAACTTAGAGAATACCTAGAGAAGGGATCCATTTGCAAAGTGAGCTAAAGCTGAAAGGGGGAGCTCACAAAGGACAAGGTAGGCCTTGTGCAAGTCAGAATGGTAAAAGATTAAGAAACATGAGTGAGCAGAAGCTAGGGCGTGGAGAAAGAACCAGATATTAGACAAGTATATTTTAGAGAAGATTGAACTGAGATGGGAATCTATGAATCCCCCAAATTCTCTTGACAGTTATATACTCTGGATGTAGAACCTTTGAACACGCTGAGGACTGTAGCTTGATGCATTTGTTTAGAATCTTCTCACGTCTCTGTGGCTTCCAGGGCCTATTCATAAACCATTTTCTAGCACAGGTATCTGTATTCTGTTGTGATAGCGTGAAGTAATTTTATTCAGTTGTTGTTTCTTAAAACTCAAAAGAGGCTAACTGAAAACAGAAAATTATGGAGCTCAACAACATTTTACAGCCCAAACTGTATACAAGGTGCAAAAAGAATAATATATGCTAATTGAAACCATTGGTTTCCAAACATTTAATGATATCTAGTTAAAACCCAATCCCAAGCCCATGTTGAACTTTCAGACCTTTTTTTTTCCCCTATGAAATCAGATAGAGTGGTTGCTCCTTAAGCCCAAGTGGCAGGACATAGAGGTCTGACTCAGCCACCAGAGAGAGGGATATAAATAAAACGTGCAGGTAGGTTAGAAGGAGCCTCCCTTCCCATGTTTCTTTGGATGACAGAATTACCAATGTGCTATTCTTTCATCTGCAGGTAATTCCAGGGAAACTGTCCCTAGTTAGTGGCATATGTTGTACCCAGATAGACCATTACTTGTTTGGACTTGATTGGTGTCTATGACATCATGCTTTCCAGATTGTCCTTTTCTGTGTTATACAGCATAGGTACTCTGTAACCTATGCTGGGTCTTAAAGACTGCATACAAGTTCTTAAAGACACAAGATTCCATTTTCCACATAAATAATGATATAAATACCCTTTGGTTTTACAGGCCAGCCCTTCAGTGCTAATGAACCGTTGATTAATCTGGTCCATAGGATCAACACTTCTCTATCTGTTGAGACATGATCAACCATATCAAACAGTGCCTCTTGTGACATAATGTACTTTAGCACAAACAGCAAGTAGAACATTTCTCTGGAACTCTTGCCCTGGGTGGAGATGAAGGCCTCTATCCTCTGCCTCCTCTGCCTCATACACATTCTCACATCCTATCCATATCCTTCCATGGTATCTATACGACTTTACCCTTGTTCACACGAGTGACTTTTCTTGTCCAAATCCAGGACATCCTGTGAACATGATGTTCTTTTCCACACTGGCACTAGGTATAGAGCCCATGCCTGTCTTTTATTCTCACTTTAACAACCTTTGCTACCACCACATAGCACTGCTTTCTTCCTGGAAAAGCCTGAAGTTGGAGTCTTGAGCTTAAGGCAAGGAGTAAGAAGAGTCCAGAGACGTATCTTTTGTAAGGTTGAATGTGTGTAATGGTGGTGAGGATTTTCCAGCTTGTAGAAATAGTGAAGCCTAGTAACAAAAACAGAGGACAAGGAACCACGTGACTTGCCAAACGACTCACTCACAGGGCTTTGTTGGTGGTAGGGTAGTGTGTAGTGGCCTTAGTTTCTCCAGATACAGAATTCTATATCTTTATCTTGTCTACATCAGACATGGAGATGAAACTTCTAAAAGGGATTTAGAGGAGCCTTGCCCGTGCCCAGAGACTATTCGTGTGTGTTGGTCGCTCTTCTGGTGGCTGTGACATAAGGAAGTCGGGATGAATAGTTTATTTGGGTTCACAGTTTGAGGGTAGAGTCCACCATGGTGGGGAGGGTATGGTTGGGAACACAGCTCTAGGTATGAAAGCAGGAGTGTGGGGGAGCTGGTCACAATACATCTGTAGTCAGGAGGCAGAGAAAGGCAACGGCTCATGTTCAGGATGCTTTCTTCTATCGATTCAGTGAGGGTTATTAGGCCATGGCATGTACCATCTGCATTCAGTGTGGGTCTTTCCTCCTCAGTCAAACTTCTCTGGAAACATCCACAGATGTGACCCTTATCGGATTCCAAATCCAGTCAAGCAGAGTGACACGGCCATCATACTATCATTTGGAAACAACAAAAATTTGTGTGCTCCCTCTTAGATTTACAAAATAAAGATGCGGTCTCGGGTGCTCGATTTAGATCCGCCACTGAGCATTTCAGAGGCCAGACAGTGCTCTGTCAGGGGAAATGTGAGGTCTGCCTCACCTCTCCAAGCTCTGAGTCGACACCCACTGAGAAGGCCCAGGGTGTGCTGCAAGTTAGAAGGAAGTAATTTTGAGTTTTAAAATTAGCCATGGCTAAGCCCCACATGGATAATCAGGAGCTGACTGCAGCATGGGCTCTAACTGAGCTTTAAGTCAATAGTATAAGCTTGAATATTTATGGCTGTTTTGGTTTGTTTCCAAAAACGGATGAAAGCACCGCCTTTCCTCCTGTTAACACAAGTGGAAAACACCAGAAATGCTTCCCTAGCATCTTCCTGTTTACATTTTTCATCTTATTATTTTTCTTCTGTCTCCGACTCTCTCTCTGTCTCTCTCTCTCTGTCTCTCTCTCTGTCTCTCTCTTCATTTCTCTGTCTTTGTCTCTGTCTCTTTCTCTCTCACAGACACATACACATGCACACATGCACGCACATGTATGTGCTCACATATGATGTGGGGAGGGCATATGTGTGGAAGCTAGAGGATTCTCTTTGTATCCCTTTAGGTCAACTCCAGGAATCACAGATAGGTTTTCAGGTGAGTTGGCAAAAGCTTTCCTGGCTGACCATTTCACTGGTGCCCATTTGGACTTTCTGTTGTGGATTGGCTAAAGTCTGAAGGAAGACACAATACGAAGGGGTTTTAAGGTATCAGTGGTGGTTAGAGAACCTTAAATACTCAAAGCAAAAGGTACCATTTAGCTCAATGATTAGCTGTGGAGTTTAAAGAGCAAACTTGGGCATTCTAAATGATGCCTTTGAACACTTTGGAGAGAAAAAATAACTTTACTTTCCCCTCTCGTAGTTGATGGTCACCTTTGGGGCCCAGCTATGACATTCCATGGTTACTGAAAATTTCACCTCCTCTTGACTCCTCTTCTTTTTGGTAGGATTGCAGGACACTTCAAATTAATTAGACTCTAATTAAATTGTATTTCCCTTTGATAACTTCACGACGTCCTTGAGATCAGTAAAATCGATAAAAAAAACGAGGGGGCTCTGACATGGAACTATGGACACGTGGCTTTGCTCTGCAACTTCCTTTCTATTTGACCTTGGGTAAACTACACATTGTTAACCCTCATCTGTGCAGTGGGAGTTGGTGTGCTTTGAAGAGTTAGTTGTCTGGAAGATTAAAGGAAAGGTGGGAGTATAGCATTTTACAAACTCTGACGTGCCATAGCCTAGTGCTTAGTCTCTGTAGGCCCTGTTGACTGCTTACGGTAGCCCCGGGGCTGTTCTACGCTTTGACAGGGGAATTACATGGGTCACCTCCTCACCTAGAGTATATCTAAGAAAACGTGTCTTACGTCTTGAGCAATGAACTCCTAGGGTCTAAGTTAAAGATGATATTAATGAGCATTTGCGATAGGCCAGGGATTCTACCAAGGTTGGCCATACTTTATGCCACTGAATTCTCACACTAACAACATGGGGCAGGATTCTTTATATATACTAATTATACTCATGTAACAATGATACAGAGTGGGCAAGACACTTCCCACTTAGGTAGCTTCTGGATTACGATGAGGTTAACAACTAATACCAGTTAGGATAGGAAATGTAGCACGGATTGTCTTGTATTCTAGAATATTATGAAGTTGTCCAAAATGACTTAGAACCCTCTATATAACCCAAGCTAACCTCACATTTCTGATATCCCTGTCTCTGTCTCCTACATCCTGGGCTCACAGACATGCACCTCATACATGCTTAGCGTCTCATTTTCTTCCACAGTGGATCTGCCTTTCATTGGAATAGAAAGAAGCAGGGTCCAGCTGAATATGTGTTGACATTTGTGATTCGCTCTTAGCTGGTAGACTGGAGCTGAAATGATCCTTCCTGACTTTTGTGTTAGGTCAGAAAAGGCCACACAGTTTTAATGTGGGTCTTTCAGGACACTTGCTCTATGGATTTTCTTTGAGGGCGTTCCTTCTCAGACACCTAGCCTCGTTGCTATGAAGTGCCATGTGGAGCAACTGTCACTGGTACTACCTGGGTCCTTCCCTTAAAATTATTTTACCTGAGGCAGAAGTTGTGTTTCAAAGAAGCTCATTCCAATCTTTCCAACTGAGGCTCCAGGCATCAAATAACCAAGACCAGGCACCCTGTGATACCCCACCTGAATTCCTGACCTCCAGGCCTCACTTGTTCTCCATTTTTCCAAGGCCTTTAGCCTTCTAAGGTATCCAATGGACTAATATACTCATCTTCCTAGAAGCCCAGAAACCAGACTCATCAAGGTAGGGAATATCTAGCAACCTGTGAACATATTTAGAACTTTTCCCAGAGAAACAGGGAGGCCTCTTCTGCTCTTCCTGCTAGCTGCGGGGATGAGCAGCCTGGAATGATACTCCCACTGAAAACATCAAGTCAGCTTGAAGTGGGTTAACAAAGACATGGCTCAGGGGCTGGGTCAGTAGCATGGTGTCCCAGCAGTTCCCATCACGCGTGATCTTGACACATCTCCCAAAGAGCATCCCTGAGAACTTCTGTTAGCCAAGGCCAGCACCCAGAGCAGAACAGTTTTACTGTTGGAAAGTTTGTCAGCAGGATGGGATCTGGAAGGGAGCAGAAGGTCGGAGAGTACTTGTGGATGTGTCTGCATGGAATGTTTGCTCTGCTGCTTAATGCAGTTAGGCACTTAAGACATATATCCATTTCCCAAGTCATGTCATTCCTACATGTCAATGACAAGAACAAAAACAGAATCAGACCAGCAATTTAGGTATGGCAGCAAAATGGAAAGTAAGTACCTTAGATCAGAGGAAACTTTTGTAGGACATTGGTTGGATAGAGTCACTCAGCAGTGAACACCAGGACCAACAGAGCCTAGCATACACATGGCATCTAATGGTCACTGACCTATCACCTTTAGCTTCCCCTTTCTAGTTTCTGCTCCTTCTTCTTAAGGAATAAGCCTTCTAGAGGATTCTTGGTTAGCAATACACAACTGTCACACAATCTACAGTCTGCTCATCTACCTTTTCTCAGTCTTGATCATTGAAATGATTTTTAAGAAAAGTTGGACAAAGAATCTAAATCCCCCTGGAGAAGGAAGTTTCCTCAAAATCCTTGCAACTTTCTTTCACATAGCGTTTCACAGAGCTTTGAAGGAATAGCATTATTCTGTGACTGGATGCTGAGCTGTATAAACTTATTTAATCTTTATCTTGACTCTAGGAGGTGTGACTGCTATTAATCCCATTTTTCAGATTGTCAAATCAGTTTCTTGATATTACACAGCTCATACATAGCAGAGCCTGCGTTATACCAACAGATAGGCTTCAAAGTCTGTGCCCCTAAGTTCTACGGAATTCTGCCTTTAGATATATAAAAATAACATATACACAGATCTGTATGAAATATTTGCCTGTATAAATGCTGAATAACTGAAGAGGGTAGTTGATAATACAACATAAAATGAACTAGTGTTGCACTGGGTGGTATTTATTTTCAGCAATTGGGGTTAAAGGTGAGGAGAAGCTGAGGGAGCTTCCCAGGCCTAGCATATAAATGTCCCTAGGATGAGGGAAAACAGAGTCTTACTCATAGAAGAAAGATCCCTTGCTATTCCCCATCCCCCTCAGGATCTGAACAGATAATCAGAGCGTGCAGACATTCAGCAGTAATCAATTAGTACCTACTTTATATTAAATTGAGAATATGTAAATTGGGCACCTCATCAAGGCTGCACAGAGCCAGTGATTTGAGACGCAGGCACCCCAACGACGTGCTGCAAACATACCAGTCTCTGTGACACAGAAGGGCATGCAAATCTTATCCCACAGCTGAAGATTTTCTTAGACTGCAAAATCTGCTGTTTTACACACACACACACACACACACACACACACACACACACACACCATCCACCTCTCTTCATTTTTCCAGAAGCATATTATTTTATAGCATCAGGGAGAGCTCTCTATGTTAGGTTCACAGACAGCAGAACATCTTTCAGCTTGGGCCATAAATCCCAACAACGTTCTAGAAGTTAAGTGTTGTTTTGGTGCTTGGTTTTTATTTTTATTTTTGAGCACAGGATAAACAAAGTCAGTATCTAAGTATGATTAGGCTTTCTGAGACCCCCTCTTCAAATTCCCTGAAAGGAAAAGAAGAGGATACTATTGGGTTTCTGAATGCATTTCTAAAGGCAGACCTCACGACCAACTCAGAAGACACATGTACTTCAATGTCAAAGGAAAGGGCCCTAGATAAGCAACTCTGGAAAAATACAGTCCAGATAGCAGACAGCCTGGCTAGGGCAGAGGAATTGGGGGAAGAAGGCAAGTTGTAACCAAATATTTGGCTGGCACAGCCCCACTCAGCACAGAAGAGTAACCTCGGGGAAGAATACCCTCAACAAGAAAGAGTGTCCCAATATCTTGTCCCAGATCATAGCAATTGGAAGTTCAGTGTTGAAGCCTAGAGGATTGCCATTTTTTTCTTGTGATTTTCTGAAAGTGCATGTCATGACTGAGAAAGATATGGATTGCCAGCAAGACAGTGTAGTGTTGAGCCAACACAGGCAGGGTGAAGGATCTTTAAGAGTGAACATGTGGTGCAAAGGCTAAAGGAAACCAATGACGAAAACCCGTAGTGGTTCCACTGAGTCTACATGTTATGATGTGAATGAGACATCCCACACAGGCTCATGCCTGTGCACTTGGTCACCAGCTAATGGTGACTGTTTGGGAGGTTGCAGAACCTCTGGGATAAGAGGTATGATTGGCAAAGATGAGCCAGTCGGGGCGAGTCATTGAGCCTGACTCTGCTTCTAGTCCTGCTCTCTGCTCCCTGCTCAGGTATCAGGTATGCAGCTGCAGCAGTTACATGCTCCTTCCAGTATAGATGACGCTACCCTAAGCGCCATGACTTCTGAAGCACGATCGGATAAAAATGTGAGCCAAAATTAACCTTTCCTCCTTCAGCTGTTCCTACCAGACAGTTGTAACCTCAATGAGAAAAGTAATGAATACAGTGTGGTTAGGGAGAACATTTCCTGTTAGGGCTAAGGTTCTCACCTAGGCAGAAAGCTCTAAACACTTCCAGCTCTCCCTACCAGCTTGTTAGGAGTGTAGAAGACAGACATGTATCTTTTTTAAGTCAAAAAGGATTGAAAAAGGGAAAATGCTGTTAAAGGGATTCTCAGAGAGTTTCTTCTTCCCTAGTAAATAACCAATACATAGCATTTGTCCCTTCCTAGATGTTGAACACTGCCCTAGACATGAATGTGGGGATATTTAAGAAGTGCAAATATATTTTTATAACTAAAGATAAGACAAGTATTCCCCAGGGAGTTTGTGTTTTGATTAAAAAACCAGACACGAGTTCAAGAAATGATCAGAAAAGAGCAACAATGCAGTGAGATGAGTTCAGAGAGATGAAATGGGAGAGTCAATTGTTAGAGGCTTCTCAGAGCAGTGGTCAAAAAGTCAGTCCTAACATTTGGGCAGAAGAGTCTGAATAAAGGCACCAGAGCAGACATAGAGGATTCCCATGATGCACTGTACAGGAAGAGAATACTAATGCAACCAACTCCCAGCTCATGCTGAGAGTGGCACATTATGAAAATGCTGGCAACGTGTTCCTCATTCATTCTAT
The DNA here is from genome assembly GCF_011064425.1 of Rattus rattus. Taxonomy (NCBI): domain Eukaryota; kingdom Metazoa; phylum Chordata; class Mammalia; order Rodentia; family Muridae; genus Rattus; species Rattus rattus. The sequence continues at coordinate 10,139,189 of NC_046172.1, forward strand.
GTTTGCTTCCTTGCGATGGGGCATTTTGGATCCTCCCATTAAGAGAGGAAATCTAGGGACTGGAAGGTAGCTCTTTAGGTAAAGTGCTTGCTCTGCAAGAGTGAGGAACCCCAATATAAAAAGCCAGATGCAGAAATGTGTGCTTGTAATCATGGCATGCGGCTGCAGAGATGGGATAGTCCCTAGGACTTGCTGTCCAGCCAGTCTAGCTGCATCAGTGGTCTCCAGGGTCAATGAAAACCTTGTCCGAACATAAGTGATAAAGTGATGAGGAAAGATATCTAATATTAACCTCTGGCCTCGGCATGTGAGTACACATACATACCCCAGATTGAGCACATGCACTCCACACACACACACACACACACACACACACACACACACACACACACACACACACAGAGAGAGAGAGAGAGAGAGAGAGAGAGAGAGAGAGAGAGAGAAAAGATCTATTTCCTCATAGTACTTGAGAATGGATTTTTTTTTTAAAGTTCCTGTTAGTGACCAGTGACATACTAACAAATGAACTGCTTCTAGGGATTTGAAAAGGACTTACCTAACATTTGTAGATTGTGTCCTGGCTGCACTGGGACCCTGAAGAGCCTTATGTAAATAAAGCTCAATTCACCTATTAAACAAGCTACACAGAGGAGAACCACGGCATTCTAGGTAGTAGCTTACTAGCTATCAAGTATAGCAAACCATTCTAAACCACCCAGACAACTAACTAGCTCACTATAGATGATGGAGCAGTCCCAGAAGAGACTAACCAAGCTAACTTAGGCCAGAATCAATGCCCAATCAAACCACAGAGCTAGGGGGCACATAAACAAAATGGGCACTGGTTTTGGTCCAAAAAAGTTTAAATGATTAGTTATGGTACTAGAGCTGGGCAGATACATTCAAGTTTATCTGAAAAAGACTGAAATACATAGGATGGTTAAGAAAAATGGAAGTCTTAAACATTGGGAAGAGCAAAAGACAGTCAGCAATCGTCAAACATACTTTGGCCAAGCAAAAGTGATAAAATAGGGAGAAAGAACTGCTAGATTAGACAGGTGGAGCTTAGAGTAAAGCTTAATTTCCAGGTGATAAAGGTTCTCTGAGGGAGAAGCTAAAATCTTAGGAGTGTTTCCTGAGGTAAGAGCATTAAGACATCAAGGCTGAGAAAGCACAGAGTGGGAGAACTTAGCCTCAGAGATACAGATAGGACATGGTTGATCTTTTCAGAAAGAAAGTTGGGATGGGCAGGCAGACGCAACCATTCATTGGAAAGTTGAAGGCAGCAGGAACAATTGTTTGAGCAGGAGATCCTGAAGAATGCAAAAGAAAGCCTACAATCCTAAGTTTAGGAAGGAAATAAGGCGAGGCTAGGTGGATGCGTAAGGTTGGAGACCCCTGCAGCAAAGCTTTGAGTCTTTTTGCCTCTGTTTCTCTTCCAGGATGTTTCTGCTCCTCTTAGTACTTTTTCTTGGACCATTTCTGGCTGTACTGATTGAGTGTCTGGATCCATTACTTGTGGAGCCAATTCAACCAGGATGAAGGAGGATGACGATTATCAGCCTATAGGATGAGTATCCTACAGCTATAAAGGGAAGATGAAAGGTAGGGAAGGGATGTCAAGCAATTAAATATTTTCTTGTCTATTTTAGATAAGGACAATGAACTTGAGGGCATTCTTAAGTCAGGGTTTCTATTCCTGCACAAAACATCATGACCAAGAAGCAAGTTGGGGAGGGAAGGGTTTATTCAGCTTACTGCTGTTCATCACCAAAGGAAGTGAGGACTGGAAGCAGGACCTGGATGGATTTTACTCACTGACTTACTTCCCCTGGCTTGCTCACTTTGCTTTCTTATAGAACCCAGGACCGCCAGCCTAGGGATGGCACCGCCCAGAAATGGGTCCTGCCACCCTTAATCACTAATTGAGAAAATGCCTGAGAGCTGGATCTCATGGAGATATTTCCTCAAGGGAGGCTCCTTTCTCTGTGTTAACTGCAACTCGTGTCAAGTTGACACACAAACCAGCCAGTACAAGGGTAGAAGTGAAAGTAGGGACTCCCATAGTAGATGTCCTGCTGAGAGCTAGAAGTACAGTACTAATGGCTACACAAAGTTTCAGAAGTTAGTGACATCTATAAGTGTCAGTAGATATCCAGTGATGAGCAACTGATTTCAAAGAGAAGACCATAATGCATAGCCTGTAGTTGTGGGCAATGTTTATAGATGGGATGGAAGTGCGGGAGCTGCTGAAAGAGAATATGAGGACAAAGCTCACAGATGAGAACCATGGAAACCAAAGCAAGGAGCCTAGCCAACTTTGTGTGATAAGAAAAGGGGCAAGGAGTTCAAAGTCCATGGACCAGCTCCTCCTCTATTTAAATGACCATTGGTCACTTTTAGGAACAGAAGAAAGATCATAGTTTAATCCTTTCATCCAAAGAAGGCAAGGCATGAAACCCTTGTTTGAATTTACAGGAAATTCCTAACAATTGGTTTGGCAGTTACAAAAATCTGAGGGCATCTCCAAATGTCTGCAATTCAAGCTCCAAAAATGTCTTCTCAGGATGAAGGCAGTCTTTAATTACAAAGAAACTTGAGCTTCCCATGTATCCCCCAAGAAGGTACCAACCTACACTTCTGGAAGCACTGTTTCACTGAGATATGCCTGGTTTCTAGGTCTTGAGTGTCTTTAAAACATTTAGTCAAGTGGTTTGGTAACAGTGCAGACAGTGGACAAGCCCCTATTGCTCACAGGGGTGCCTCTGGGGCTTCTTTCACTGCAGTTAATTTCCAGGACATGGCGCCACTAAATATTAGCATGTCCCCTCGTGTTAATGGCAAATGGCAAGAGGCTCTCATAATTTAGATATTTTTATGGCTGTTCTGTGGAAGCTAATTTTGTCTAACAAAACCCCATTAAGTTTTAGCTCTATCCTTTTCCCTTCCTCCAACTCCCAGAACTGGGACTTATATGTTAATTGCAGCCAGTCTATGCTAATTAGGTTCCATTTTCTATTTCTTAAAGAGACAGATGCCACCAGGTCCTGCCCCAATCATCACTCCTTCCCACCTCCATGGCTAGTTTTTCAGAAGTTAAATTCCACACTGGATAAAGAATTCACTTAAGGCGTGCATTTGAAGTTGGAAGGCAGAGAGGTCAGGTGTTTCCATATTCCTCACAACTTCCTCTGCAGGAGGAATGCTTCCTTCCCATGAAATTCTAAGTGTAGCATTTCTAATTGAGAAACAAATCAAAACACTATTAGATTCCTTAACTACACACAACATTCAACAAAATACCCCTAAGGCCTACCATAACCATTATGTTGAACAAAAGACCCTCAATCCCAGAGCTTTCATTTATGTTGTGATAAGTTTGGGCTCGTCACTGTAAGCTGAGCAGAGAGCCACAAGGCGGGAACTGCCTAAATAAAAGAGCAACTTCCTGTGTCTCTGCTTATTTCCATTTGCTAGGACCCCAGCAGACACCGGGGAGAATAAAAACTATGTGGGTAAGACAAAGATCTTACCCATAAAATGTCTCCAGACTAGTGGGAAGACATAGTAGTACGATTTGAAAGAACTTGCCCACAAGCCCTACTGTGAATTGCGTTCATGTGCATTATCTCATTTGAACCATCATAACGAGATGAGGTGTGTGCTGATTTGTCATGATACAGAAGGGAAAACTGAGGCCCGTGAAATACTTGTTACAGTCCATGGGAAAAGCCTATGTTAATAGAGACGAGTATTCCACATGGAATCAAATGGGAAAAGATACAATGGCACATAAAGAAGGCTGTGTATGTGGGAGTCTAGAAGAAAGAAGTCATAAAAAATTGAACCCAGTCATTTCATTTACAGGTATGGGTCAGAACTGGTGGAAATAGGATGCAAAATCAGAATGGTCAGGCTCTGAAGCCATTCTTCACTGTGATGCTGGACGGCAAGCATCTAACAGTGATCACATCAGTCAGGGAAAATGAGTAATAGGGAGGCACTCTGACTGCGATCCTGACCCAGAATTCAAGAGATGGGACCTGACTGTGACTTGAAGAGAAGTTTTGGTAGGCAGAAAGTATAATTTGGGCATTTCCACTGAAGAAAAGAGCGGGAGAATGAATAAAGGGTAAGATGCAGCTGTAAGACAAACACAGGACTCTGGATAACAAGGGATGCTGGGAGATGAGGCTGGAAAGGTGGGATGGGACAGTCCTGGAGTTCTGCTTGTTATGCCACATGAACAGATGTGGAATCTTCTTCGGGCTAGAGCATCTCAATATTACAGTCCCCAGAATTTCCCTGGGAATCTTGTCAAAAATTGAGATTCTGATTCAGCAAGTCTTGGGCAAGAGGCCTGAAATCCTGCATTTCTAACAAGCTCTTCAGTAATGTAGATGCTATTTTTAATCACATGGGTAGCAATGCTTTGAACAAACAGCCTGCTAGCCACGCAAGGTCAGGGACTGTGCTTTTCTCTCTTTGTTCCCATACAATGTCTACCCCTGGTGGTGTGTGCAGAACAGTCCCGCTCTTGGGTTGGATGCTGCTGACCGTGGTCATAATTTCTCTCCCCTGTAATCAGCCTCTTGCCCTTCCCCAAGGCTTTGCCCACTCAGCTGTAACCAAGGCTTTCCAATACCTTGTTGTGGAGACTACTGGCAGACCTATGCTCCAAGGTTCTTTTCTCTTTAGAAAGGGGGGTAAAAAAAACCTCAAATCTCTGGGTGTGGGGGGAATCCTTCCATTACTGGAGGTCTATGCAGATTCATTAGCACTTTGAGGAAGCCATCAGAAGTTGATTGTGCTTGAAGGGGTTGCTCGTCTCCTCCCATTTCCTAATTTGATTTCACGGCTCTGCAATGAAGTCAGAATTAGAGGCGCATTAAAGGTGGGGAAAGGGGAAAATAAATTCCACCACCAATAGAATCCTGAAATTCTCAAGGTGCCTTTTCTCAGTGACCCCAAGGAAGGACCCATTTCACTAGAACGAATTGTCCTCCAGGAAGACCACAAGCTAAGGCTTCAGGGCTGTATACTCAGAGTGCAAGACAGACTACAGAGAATTCTCACACTTGTGGGGGAAGGGGAAAAAAATTCTGGCTGTCCTGGTTTGTCGAAAGCCCATCTTGGGGAGTGCTGAGTGAGTTGCACTGAGTTTCGTGCTTCACAACACCCTGTCCCCTCTGCATCTCCTTGAGCTTAGAAGTGCCTCTGAGTTTAATGCCATGGACTTGCAGCCCTAAGGTCAAACAATGGCCAGGTGCCCACAGCTGACCCAGTCGCTACCCTTCCTTCTTCCCCTTCACCCTCACTCCTTTTCCCTGCATGTGTATATGCCAAACACCTGTTAGGCTCTGCCTGAGGACTTTATTGTGGTCTTCGGACATGTTCAGACCTCAAAGCAGATGAAGCACAGATGGACATGGGGTTGGGGAGCTCGTTACTTCCTAGCCTGGAAAGCATCCTTTCAACCAATGAAGTTGGCAAATGTATCCCCCGCTTCTTCACTCAGGCCCAGGACATACTCTACTGCTCCTGATATCTCAAGCAGCAGGACTGAGCTCCTGTTGCCCTGGATGGTCACTCACTTGAGAATACTTCATGTAGATGCTCTTTTCCTTCCCCGCCCTACTTTACCACCTCAGCCGCAGCACTCCTGGACTTGACTTTCAACTCAATTATTTGCCCTCAAGTGTTTACTGGTGGATGGGACTTCTGGAAAAATCCAAATTAAGAAAGTACCTCGAAGCATTCTCCACTAAAATGCCACTGTTTCAGGCTGCCAAGGGTTCCTGGCTTCAGGACTAGATGGAATTTTCTGACTGAATGTTTTCTGAACGAAGTGAGAGAATTGCTCAGCATAGTCCTATGGATGGGGGTAGAAGGGAGCACACTTGGGAAATCTGGAAATGGCACAGCACAACCGACTGGTGGCCAAAAGTAAAAGTAACGGTTCCAGCACATCGGCCATTGTGGCTCTTTAGGGACTGTCTCCCATTGTTGGGTTTTCCCTGCAAATGTGGAGAACGTCATGGGTTTTCTAAGCCATGGGGTTTGAACTTTGTCTTGCCTCTTCCTGTGTGTGGCCTAGAATGGAATCATGTTTTCTAAGCTTTGGGTCCTTGGGGGTAACTGGAGAACAGAGTAGCGCTCATGGGACTAAGCTATCAGCTACAGGTAGCGTTTCTTGGAGCCCCTGATGAGTCATTGGCTTTGTTCTTGACTTGCTGAATGGCCATGTGTCAGTTTCCTAACAATGCTGAGTCTGTCTCTTTTCCAGTGAACAACTCCAATGAGTTTGAAGCTCACGAAATTACCTAGATTTGACTTCTTGATCCATAGAAATGGCAATTTCATGTGTTGCGCCTAAGATCGTGCAGTGTTTCTGTGAGGATTTATAGGCATATCGTAGAAATACTTAGTGTGTGGACTAGGACATAGTAGACATGCATCTTATTATTAAAGACAGCTGCTATAAATATTAATTAGCATGTTCTGGTCGGTGATTGCACAAGAAAACAGCAAACTCCACCTTCCCTACCTGAGATTTCAACAAATAATAATATTCCACCTCCACAAGGATCCTGTTTGTCTACCCAGAGAGCAAGGCCACAAGACAGTAATAAGCACTGGACAGCCAGATGCTTCGTGAACGACCAGGCTCTGCCTAGTTCTGAGCTCCCTGAATGACACAATTTTTTGTTTGTTTTTCTAAATATCATATTGAAGCCATTGTGAATGAAAGAATGAGAGATGATTTCAGCTTCCATCTTTTGTGATGCTCAGCTTTAAAAAAAATAAAGGAGGTCCCAGCAAAATTAACTTTATCATTTTAAGAAACAGCCGCAGCAAATACATTCATTATCCTACAACACCAAGCGCTGTGCAGTAGTGCGCGCGGCATCTGTCTGCTCTCTAATTCTGCCGTTATTATTACTCACTGAAAGGGTAGGCGAGAGAGAATTCCAGGCAATCTCCCTTAGCAGAGGTGTGCAGGTTTCATGGAGCACTCAAAACTCCCCTAAACGTGCTCCAAGAGCATTTGGCTTGCTAATCATGTTGACATGACAGGAAAAAAATCGAAAATAGCTAATGACCTTAATTTTCTTATATCTGACAGCTAACCAATTCATCCTACCCCAAACACTTACTCATCTAATTTCCTCCTTTCCTCCCATGCCCCTGTCTCTATCTCTTTCTCTCTCGTATATGCAAGCATATGTGTATACATGGACCACTCTTTTCCAAACCTGTCAATAACAGCTCTATCTATCCCCGTCTCTTCCTTCTTTGAGTTCATGGGCCTCTGTGTGCGTGTGTGTGCATGTAACCGAGCTTTAGTTTGTTTTGCAGACTCTCAGGAAGGTCACAAACTGCAGCTGCAAATGTGCTACTCAGATGGCAAGCAGGGACCTAAAAGCAGAATGGTTTCATCAAAGTCCTATGACAACTAGGCACAATCAAGAGAAGAAGTGGCACACATCAGTTAAGGTGGCCATTGTGCGTAAGATGGCGGTGCAGCCATGGGGCCTGGGAGGGAGATGGGGAGCGTGGCTACTGGATCTGGTCATCGAGTCTGGGCTGGGGAGGCAACTGAGCTTGCGCTGGTTTCTTAGAGAGCAGGAAGCCCAGGGAAGACAGGTAAACGTGAGCCCGGCACCAAGTAATTCAAGATCTAGGCTCAGAGAATCTGAAGCCAGTGCTGTATCTGTGGGCAGGAAAAGTATGAGATCACAGGCTGCAGCTGCGCCAAATGAAATTGAACTATTCTGTCTCTCTCTCTCTCTCTCTCTCTCTCTCTCTCTCTCTCTCTCTCTCTCTCGCTCCCTCCCTCCCTCTCTCCCTCCCTCCCCCTTTCTCTCTCCCTCTCTCCCTCTCTCTTTCTCTCTCTCCCTCCCCCTCTCTCTCTGTGTGTGTGTGTGTGTGTGTGTGTGTGTGTGTGTGTTACACAGGAAGGATTAATAGTTACATGGCTATTTTAAAGGGTCTGCTGTCCCACAGTTTGTATTGCAAGATTGATTTCTCAGAATGTTTTGTTTTCACTTTGCAAATCACCTCTCTACCAGAACTGTAGGTTTTGTGTTGTAGAAGAAGCAAACATTGGGTGGAGTGGAGGTAAAGTGTCTAGTAGTTAAGTTGGACCTGTACTGCACCTTTCTCCAGAGTGTTTTTCTCCTCTATATTTCCTTTGTCTCAGATTACCTTGGTAACATATAGTTAAAATAAAAAGTCTAAAATTTTGTTTACACACCTTGGGAAGACTGGAATTCTCTTCTCATTTACATTCGCATGACCCCCACCTCTCCTATGCTTTCAACATTGCAGCGCTCTCTAGCTTAAGTATCATTAGCTTTAGATATTTCCACCTCAACCCCCGCCCTGAGCATTTTACTCACTTCTTTCCCTTGCTGCCTTCTTCCTCTGCCCCTCTTCCTGCTGCTACATCTATCTGCCTGTCTGTCTGTCTGTCTGTCTGTCTATCCGTCTATCATCTATCCCTATCCATCATCCATCTCTCTCTCTCTCCATCTATCCATCTCTCTCTCTCTCTCTCTCTCTCTCTATCAGGCTTAGAACTCCCGATTTTCCTACCTCAGGCTTACAGATGCTGGGATACAGAATACAGTTTTTTGTTTTTTTTTTTTAACCACCATACTTGTCTCAGAATCTTCTACTCCTGTCTCCTCATAGGCCATTTGTTTCTTCACCTGGAATGGTTTGATTTCCCTGGTGTTGTTGTAGAAAGTCATCTCCACTTACCCTGTATTTACCAAGCTCCAAAGCACCAGGGCTCCCCCAAGGTGATGACCACTCTCTAGAGCAGTGGTTCTCAACCCCCAGTATTGTGATACCTTCTAGTGTCGTGACCCCCAATCATAAAATTATTTTTGTTGCTACTTCATAATTGTAATATTGCTACTTTTATGAATTGTAATGTAAATAAATATGGTGGCCTTGGGTGACCCCCCTGAATGGGTCATTTGACCCCTAAAAGGGTTGCAATCCACAGGTTGAAAAAACACTGCTCTCCAGTTAGGCTCATCTTCCTCACTTTATTTCTTGACTCAAGCTTGGGAGTGGGGAATGGGGACCTGCAGTAACTAAAGACCTCTGGCGAGGGGCAGCAGCCAAACAACTGAAATTTACAGAGGAGTTAAACTCAGGCCATAGGGACCCTCCTGACTCTGCCTTCCTCGGTGCTGGAATTACAGATGTCAGATGTTTGCCACTGTACTTGGGTTTCCTGGGGGTTATGGGGATCAGAAATCCAATCCCTATGCTTGTGAGGCAAGCACTTTACCTAGTAAACCATTTATTTTTCAGTCTCTGTAATGACAATTTTCAACCAACTATCAGTCTTCACTCTGGGAAAGGGACAAGGTCAGACTAGCAGAAACTTATCATGTAGAGAAATAACTGACTTAGCATGAATATCTGCTGAGGAAATGGTTTATTTCAGCATTTTATCATATTCAACATCTACTCTCTTCTGGTCTCCTTTTGACTTTGATTACTGAAAAAAAAAACCAGCATAATAGACAAAGCGTGAGTTCCTTAAACATGGACCATTCGAAGGTGGGGGGAAAGGAAGGGAATCAGAATGGAAGATGCCAGTTTGCTCATCCACTATTCATTTTTTTGGTTTCTGTTTGGGGTGTCATCCTTTGTCACTCTTTGTCCTCCAGTTTGGGTGGTCTACAGTACTGATGGGTTCATGTTTATGGCTACTAACTCTGATTGTACCATCTCTTTCCAACTTCATTTCCAATGGCACTATGCTATACCTGGGAGCAGTCAAGGTAGACATGTGTATAGGACTGAATTTGGCCAGTACTAAAAATGAACATCTATTTTCCACCACCTGTGGTTGTGAAGAATTTGCCAGCACAACCTTGAGCTTCTAGCTATTTCCCTAGACATGTGGTGTGAGAATGACCAATCAACATATTATAATTTGCTAGTGTGTTGGTTTGTTTTATTCTTGCTAAAATCCAACACCTGATAAGGGTGACTTTATAATAAAAGAAGAAATTATTTTGACTCATGAAACACAAAGTATGTCTTGTGATAGGCATGGGGACTTCATGGTCGTGGCAGTATGTAACCAAGGATCCTCACATCTTGGTGAATCAGAAAGTAAGACCAGGACATAGCCCTCAAAGGCTTACCCCCAGTAGGTTACATCTGCCACCTAGTCACCTAGTTCTCTTGTCCAAAATGATCAAAGACTGCCTGAAACAGAATCACTAGCTGATGACCAAGTATTCAAACACATAAGTCCTTTGGGGATATTTCCCATTCCAAACCTAACCTTTGGCCTCAGTGACTGCTTTAGAAATGAATGTGAATTGAAAGCAAACCAGTGACGCATAATACTTGGATATTTTCTGCAAAAGAATTTATAAAGAAAATTTCTCCTCACACAGACTAGAACTAGGTGGCTTCCAGTATCTAGCTTACATTACACACATACATACATATAATTCACCCGAGACAAGGAAAGAATCAGATACCAACTGTTAGTAGCAGGCCAGGCAGATCCTTGGCTTTAAAAGGAAAGTGACCCAATACATTTATTTTCTCTTCATTTTTTTTACAAGTCTATATGAGTTGGAGTGGTTTTGTGTGAAAATATGTATTCCCACTAACACACACACACACACACACACACACACACACACACACACACACATATCAGATGATACCTAGTATCTGGGTTTCATCAGGCTGTAGTAAGAGCTGCAGATTCCTCCTATCCTATAGTGATGGTATCCCACACAACCCAACAATGTTATTTTTTATAGCTCTATTCTTCAAATAGAGACTGTTTTCCTCTCCCATGAGTCTGAGCTGACCTTATCATTTGATTTTTCTCAGTAAGATGTAGTAGAAATGATGTTACAGAACTAAGGATAAAGCTCCAGTTTCCGAGAGGCTTCCACTCCACTCTCAGAAGCCCAAGACCACAGTCCCCAGAAGCCATCATCAGTGTGGAAAGAACCACATGTAAAAGGACTCCCAGTTCTTTTAGGCATTTCTTCCGAAACCACACTCCTAGGCCATCCTGCAAGTTTTATCGCTGTATGACGAGAGAGTCTAAAAAAATATGAAAAGAAAACAAACCTATAACTATGTCACTAGAATCTGGAGCAATGGAGCCATTGTTTGATATCACCAGCATCATATTAGTTGATACAGCAAATAAGAAAGAAAGAAAGAAAGAAAGAAAGAAAGAAAATAGATAGATAGATAGATAGATAGATAGATAGATAGATAGATAGATAGAAAGAAAATAAAAGTATGTGCTTCTTTTTGGCATCCAAATTTTCTACTTTAATGGGAAGATCAAAGTTTTATACAGAGGAAGAGAGGCTAAAGACTTGGGCTGGAACCCTGGTTCCTCTACTTAATAACACCCTTGGGAGATACATTTGATGTTTTTGTGCCTCCATTTCCATCTCTACTAAGGTTTGGAAATAGTCTACATTGATCCTCAAGGTTTTGCTTGTTGAAGCTCCATTTTCAAAGTTATAAGTTAATACCTATAAAAGGTCAGAAGGATCATTTACAGTGCTGGTCAGAGATGGGGCTTTGGGAAGTGGTTATGTTTAGATGACTTTGCAGAAAAAGAGAGCACACATGAGCAAACACATGAACTTTCTTCCTATCTCACCAGGTAATGTGTTGGGACTCCTTGGGGCTGATTAATAAGATAAAATAACCCTTTCTCAAAGAATATGAAACTATCCTGCCTGACGGATTTCTTTGTAGTGATGAAACACAGACTCATGTACTCCACTACATGACTCCTGCCCAATTTCTATTTTAAAGCCCTACCTAACTCTGATATCTGGACTGTTTTATTTGTTTGTTTGTTTGTTTTAGAGAAAATGGCCCCCATAGACTCATAGAGAGTGGGATTATCAGCACTTTTGGCCTTGTTAGAGTAGGTGTACTTTTGGAGGAAGTGTGTCGAATGGGGTTAGGCTTTGAGATCCTCAGATGCCTGCCAAGCCCAGTATGGCATTCTCCTTCTGCTGCCTGCTGATCCAGACACAGAAGGTTCAGCTCCTTCTTCAGTTCCATGTCTGCCTACACACCATCATGTTTCTGGCCATGATAATAATGGATTGAACCTCTGATCCTGTAAGCCAGACCCAATTAAATGTCCTTTATAAGAGTTGCCATTGTAATGGAGTCTCTTCACAGCAGTTGAAACCCCAACTGAGACAGGTTTAAACAAGATTGTAAGGTTGAGAAAGTCATGTAAGGATAAATATCCTTTCCATTCCCTCCCCCTTACCCTCCCTTCTACCTTACCCTCCCCTATGAAGCCACCTTGAGAAGATAGCTATTTATAAATCAGGAAGAGATCTCTCCCACAATGTCACTATGATGGCATTCTGATTTGAAGCTTTTAACCTCCAAATCAGTAGTAAGAAATTAATTTGTCAAGTCATTTAGCTTATTATATTTTATTTTCGCTGAGGTTTTGCTGACAGGAAGTTAGGTGTTTGTGTAATAGGTGACTGAATATGTGGAAGAAGCTCACAACTTAGCAATAGGTGGAGATTAGAAGATCGCTGATGTTCTTGCTAGGAAAGCAGATGCTAAATGTGACTCGGGTGAGGTCTCAGATGGAAATAGGAAACCTATGATTGGAGGTTGGAGGAAAGGCAGTCCGCGCTACTGAGTAACACATAACTGAATTTCACTTAGTGCCATGTGGAAAGCAGAAATTACAAGGAAAGGAATGGAATGTTTAGCAGAAGAGACCTCAAACCGAAGTGTTGAAAGAGCAGCTTATGTCCCTCCTGACCATGTGTAGTGCTTTCTTTCATTACTTGATGACCAGAATACCTTCTCAGAAATGTGTGATTAAATGCTGTTGTCATTCTTTGAAAAATCATAAATGGTACTTACAAAAACCTAGATTGTAGAGACCTAGTATCCAGCATGGCTGTTTGATGAAGTCAAGAGACCTAGTTGATATAAGACATATGAGGTCATTGTCAGCATTTCGTGTCATAGGAGTTCACAGTGCATTATATTTAGAAGGCATAAAAGGAGCAATGGTTTAGTCTAAGATGATCTTTAAAAGTGTAGTGTAATAAACACATAAACAAGTGTTTATTATAACTCGTTTTTTTGCATACAGTGTATAACTGTATCTGGTGTTCTTTATAAGACTGGAAGCACATTACATTTGTTTCCACCAGTATTACCACAAATGCAACAGTGACTCACTGTACTACTCTGTCACAAGCAAATAAGAAAATTTTCAGCTCTATTTAATCTTAGGTGATCTATCATTAACTGAAGCATTACTGTGCAGTTGATGACTTTAAAGTATGGAGGCTGAGAAATAAACTGAAGAAATAGCTGTTAAGAGCGACCAGATCTTGAAGATTTGGAAATATCAAGCTCTGTCTTCAGGACGAGAGAGAGAGAGAGAGAGAGAGAGAGAGAGAGAGAGAGAGAGAGAGAGAGAGAGAGAGAACTTGCTGTGAACTTGCTGTGAAGAGAACATGAAGGGTGTTGCTGAAAAGGTTTGATAGAAGGATTATGGGTTCAACTTGTGGAGTTAATCACCCATCCGCAGAAAAGCCAGAGGCATGCATGGTACTGTTCTAGCATTTGCACTGCCAGTGCGAACAGGTGCAGAGGAGAAAATGTAGGGAGGCTATTGTGCTCATTGCATGTTATAGGATAGGATTGTACAACTATTCGGCTGTAAATGTGTCTTTAAGTTGGGGGAGGAATGATCCTGAAGGTGACTGAGAGATCATCAAAGATGGTGTTCCTGATAGGCTCAGAATGCTCAAGCAAGGCAGTAAATCTGCCTCTGGCTCAGCTTCAAAAGGCAAGACCACTGCCTAATTGAGCTGTGCAGTCAGTCCCTGGCAAAGAATCATGTGGTCAGCAACATCTTGCTTAGCTCTTAGGGTAGTATTACCACTTTAGTGGACTTGGAGATCCAGGCATGAATGAGGGAGAATTATTCTTGGACCCTAAGTTCTAATAGAATTTGCCTTGCTGACCTTTGGACTTGCTTGGAACCTGTCACGCCTCTCTTCTTGACCACCATAATTTCTCTCCCTTTAGAGAAGAACTCTAATATATAAAACTACAAGAAATAAACTTCTGTAGTATATGCCACCCACTCTATACTATTTTGTTATGGTAGACTTCTATACCATTTGCAAAATGGCAGTAGTAATGTACCTACCTCATAGGCTTGACACAATGGTAGACAATAAACAACTCTTTATATGCCCAGTACCTAACACACAGGAATATCCAATAAATATTTGCTCTTATAGTAATCAATATTGATACCTGTGCTATGCGAAATACATATACATTGTTGAACAACAATTTTATCTCTAGGAATTGTCCCAGGTTTAGCCCAACTTATGGTTATATCAAGATCCAAACTTGCTTTATCATATTTACAAGGAATGGAGAGAGGAGCAGACAGCAATCTATTATTATTTGAGATTAAAGAGAGCCCTGGAAAGAGTTCACCATAAGAATGAAAGGTAATGTACCAGCACTTTACATTTACTGAGTACTTACTATGCACTAGACATAGTAACAAGAGCATTACGAGGGGTATTCCAGTTCAGCTTCATGAGGATCCGATAAAGTAATTTCTATCAATATTTTCATGTAATATGTGAGAGGACCCAAGATACAGAGTTAGATGACTGACTATAATCATCCTGTTGGTGAGAGTGGAGGCAGGCATTTCAATCAGCCCCAAATGACTAAATCTTATTTTTCACTTCTCATGACACTACTTTGGTTCTAGAACAACCAAATGGGGTGGGTCAACACCACTAGCATTCATTAATATGACAATACATCTAAGTTGGCACAAAGGAAAAGGAAGATATAAAAGGGCAAAGGGATTCTCCAGCAATTGTAGAATAGTGAATGTGATGGAGAAAAACTGGCAGTGCTGACACCAGCCTCTTGATGGAACAAGAGAGGTATTTCCCGTGCCCCAGCACCAGCTGTCCAGTGTGGCATTTCAACACTGGATCAGACCTCAGTGATTATCTACAGCTGCCAAGCATCTCTGGCAGAGTTGGGTTGGAGTGGCAATGTCTTTGGCAGACATTGGAGGTGAAAAGGCCATTTGGCTTAGGCGGGGATGAAGAGCTCTATCATAGTAGCTGCATGGGAGGAACGGTGTTGACACCACAGGTTGCTAAGCACAAGAACATGCTGAACACAGTGGGAAGGCTCATAATCATTGGGGAGGAATCCTAGGGGTTCTTGGTTCCTGCAGTGCATGTGGGAGTAGAGCCAGAGACACTCTGTTTTCCATGGCTATGGCTGTGATGCTCTTCTTATTCAAAAATATAGTATGCAGAGCACATTAAAAACAAACATGAAGCCATGTGTTGGTCAAGAGAGAAGCTACTTTTATGCACTTTTATTTGCCAAGAACATCTTTCTCCATGAAGATGACTCTTCCATGACTCTTGAGACTTCTGTCATGCAATCGACTCTTCTGAGTTAAGATAATACCTTTGGGGAGTTTGATTGAAGGCAAATACAATAGCTCAGCCTATTATTATTATTATTATTGCTCTTCCATTAACACCTGTAACCAATCCTGATGTAGTGTTCATGATTACCTGGATCTTTCCCATCTACAATACTCCTGGTGGTGGAATATGGCTATAGCACACCAGTAGAATGAGCAGAATGCTTGCATAACATGAACAATCCCTGCGTTCCATCCCCAGGACCACAAAAATAAAGTAAAACTCTCCCAGCTGTCCCTCATAACAGGATCAGCCTGTCATTTCAAATATATGGAGACAGCCTGAGATATACCAAAGAATGAATCTGCTTGAGATCCCACCAAAATAAGAAGGAGGATTCTATTCACCTTTCTGATTGCTAATCTTGATGACCAACTTGATAAATGTGGGTACAAGGACCATCAACTAAAGAATTGCCTGCATCAG
Organism: Rattus rattus; assembly: GCF_011064425.1. Taxonomy (NCBI): domain Eukaryota; kingdom Metazoa; phylum Chordata; class Mammalia; order Rodentia; family Muridae; genus Rattus; species Rattus rattus. The sequence continues at coordinate 10,155,181 of NC_046172.1, forward strand.
ATTGGTCTATGGAGCTTGTCTGTGGAGTGTTTTCTTGATTGCTTGATTGCTAATTGATGGAGAAGGGCCTGGCCCACTCTCAGCAGTACCACCCTTGTGTAGGTGAATTTGAACTGTATAGGAAAAGTAACTGGATATAAACCTGGAAAGAAGCCAGTAAGTATCATTCCTCCACAAATTCAGTTCTTGCTTCCAGGTTCCTGTCTCAGCTTCCATTTATGATGAACTGAAACTTGTAAGATGAAATAAACCCTTTCCTCCCAAAGTTGCTTTGAGTTATGGTATTTAGCATAGCAACGGAAATCAAACTGGAACAACCTCATTGTCCTCGCTCCTCCAGCGTGTGCTTGTGAGCGCTTCAGCACATACGGATTGCTGATCCTTCAAAAGAAGTATGGTGGTCACAAGTCTGTTGCACTTTTTCCACTGAGGGATAGATCTAATTCTATCAAACCAAGACGCTACGTTTGTAGTGACACCATGTGGCATCTAAGTCTAGGCTAGAAGTTTTGTAGGTACTGCTTTGATTCATATCTCCCTACTCTTCTCTTTCCTCCTTTCCTTTCCCTTTTTCTTAATGTCATGCTGTAAATACCCACAAACTCCATGGAGTGATCACTTACCCAATATGCCAGTGTTTCCCAAATGTTCCTTTGCACACAAGTGATTTGGGGCTCTTGTTAGTCTGAGCCTTTCATTCTGACTCCACAGGAAGGAGAGGAAGGGCCGGAATATCTGGTCCCCTAACTGTTCCCAGATAATACTGCTGCTACTGCAACCTAAAGACCTCATCCAGAGGAGTAGTGTGGCAGTGTGAATGCTTATATATTTGAATGTTCAGTCACCAAGGAGTGAACTCTTTAAAAGGATTAGAAGGATTAGGTGTGCCCTGGTTGGAGTAAGTGTGTCTGTCACTGGGTGAAGGTTCATGTGAAGCCCAGTATCTCTCTCTTTCTGCCCTGCAGATTAGGATGGAGAACTCTCAGTTCCTTCTCCAGTACCATGTTTACCTACATGCCACCCTGCTTCCTGCCGTGATGATAATGAAGTCAACTCTGAAAATTTCAGCAAGTCTCCAATTAAATGTTTTTTTTTTTAAATAAGAGTTGCCTTTTATCATTGTGTCACTTCACAGCAATAGAACAGAGACTAATACGATTGGACTACCTTATCCCCCTGCCCTCACAACTACAATAAAGAAGGAGTTCTGGTTTATAGTAACTAGTCTCAAGGGTCCAAATATTAATGTGACTGTTCAAACTTTAGGGAGTTTGACGTACATCTTTTGTCACCAGGCTCTCACTCTGGCCTCACCTTCATTCTCTGATCCTTGAGCTCTCCATTGAATAAATTCAGACGAGACACACAGAGCACAGTAAAGAAGATAGACAGAATTCATTACACTGGGTTACCCCCCAGGGATTAGAATTCATTAAATCAGGATATTCCCAGGGTCTGAGATTGGACTATGACCAAAGAAACAATTGTATAAGTCATATTCTTGCCGAGTGAGAGTGGACAACAGCCAGAGAAACCATGTCAACCTACGTGCACCCAGGTAGACTTTATAATATTTCTTAAAGTTTCTTGAAGAGACAGCTTTCCTGAAGGACAGTTTCCTGTCTAGGTGATTGACAGTCTTTAAGAAGAGTAATATGTCTTTGTTTTTTACTAGATAGCCATGTTACCACACAGTGCCAGAGATACAACTCTTTTTCTCCTTTCCCCCAAATAATCTAGAAGAGTAGATTTAAAAAGAATTAAACTAAGAAAAAATTAAAAATCTATAAAGTAGCCATGCAGGTGGAAATAGGCATCCTTTAATGGTTTCTGTTGTACCAAGGTGCAACGGTTTCCACAAAGCTTTGCTACTCTATCATTCTTTCTTGGTTGGTACTTTAAATACTTGGAATGGACAACTGTAATACTCCTTCCCATACATTCCTCTTCACATAGTGTTTTAAATTCAAAGGAGGAGCAATGTGATAGTCTTACCTTCCTTAAAATAAAATTAGTGTGTTACCAGGGATACAGGGAGTAGGGGGTTCAAAGCTGATTACACAGGTGGGGTTCATCCATAATGGCTTTCAAGTCTGCTAAATGCTAATGAGATACCTAACAATTTAAATTATACTTACTTTAAGGCTAATATGTAGAGGTCACTTAGCTTCTATACTAGCATGATTTCAGAGAAATTGCTAGAAACATTTCACTTTTCAGAGACTTATAGGCTCATCAGAAATGTATCCATCAGAAATATCAGGGCTCTATAGCTCTCGACTGTTCTCATTTCTGCCATTAATCAAGATGTCCAAGAAAAATATAGTTCTGTAGGTATTTATTCATTAATTTAATGTAAATGTATGGAATACTTTTTCATTGCTAGACCCATGCCAGGTGATAGGTTAGGAGTGTTATGGGGAAACCTATTTCTTCCTTCACAAGCAAGTTATTTGCCATCATTAAGCAAAGATTGTCGTGACCTACAGAATATCTGTGCCTCAAAATCAGAGCAATTAATAAGTAAAACAACAGGAATAATACATGACGAGTAATGTGACTGCTAATATAGCCCCATAGAAAGAGATTCTAACTGCCACCCTGTCTTAGTTAGGGTTTCTATTGCTGTGAAGAGACTCTATGAGAACAGCAACTTATTAAAAAATGTTTAATTGAGGCTGGCTTACGGTTACAGAGGTTTAGTTCATTATCATCATGGCAGGAAGCACGGCACTGCGCAGGCAGATGTGGTGTTGGAGATGGAGCTTAGAAATCTATATCTGCATCTACAGGCAGCAGGAGCAAGAGTAAGTGAGCAATCAATAGAGAGAGAGAGAGACGGGGAGAGGAAGAAGGAGAGGGAGAGACCTCAAAGCCAAAGCCCAATGACACTGTTCCTCCAACCAAGTCAAAAGCACTCCAGCAAAGCTACACTTCATAATAGTGCCACTTCATGGTGATCAAGCATTCAAATTTATGAGGCTATGGTGGCCATTCCTATGCAAACCACCACATATCCCCTCCTGCCTTTTAGCTGCAGAAGATCTTGGGAAATATCTGTGCATAAGTAGAAGGCTGACCCTGGGTAGAATTGTGTGCGATGTGTTTTCTTGAATCTTTATCTGTGCTTGAGGCTCAACTTTTCTATGATGCATCTGCTTTTGAGTCATTTATGTTCCTCTAAGTAACCCCTCAGACATCTATAAATGATCTCCCAAAGTCACTGGTTCAAAAGTCACTGAACTTGGATGGGAGCATTTCTGCTTTAGGGTGAATAGATACTTGTTCCCATCTTAAACAAGAGGTAAACAAGAGGTAAAGGGAAACAGTAAAATAATCATGGGCCATGAAACCACAGAGCTTACAGTTTAGGGAAGTTGGTTCTTATACTACTACTACTACTACTACTACTACTACTACTACTACTACTACTACTACTACTACTACTCCTCACTCACTCACTCACTCACTCACTCACTAGGCTGCCATGAAGGAGAATGAAGACTAAGAGTAGGTCAACCAAGTTTGGGAAGCAGGGTTGACTTTGCTGGAGAAGGATAGCTCATTGTGTGTTCTGAAAGAGGCAGAAGGTGGGTATATTCAATGCAAGGGTGAGACTCAGAGGATGACCATTAACTGGGATAATTTAATGCCCTTTCTGGACCCCAAATTCCTTCTTCTGGTCATATCGTCTAAATTGCGGGGCTACCCTTTTCGTTTTTTCTATAGCCAGGCAGATATCTACCCTGGAGGTAGCCATGCTAGCTACCTGAGAACAAAGTCAGTGTTCTTCCTCTGTGTATCAATGTGCCTTATGAAGCCGATCAGTAGGAAAACTGCTTTCCTAGAGATTTCAGGAGTCTATGATTCTATTAACACCTTGGCTTCGGCCTTCAAGTCCCCATAACTGTGATACAATTTCCATTGTTTTCAACCATCTGCTTAATAGTACTTTGTTATGACAGTCACAGGAGACTAGTATAGTGAGGGAATTAACCCATCGAGCTGTTATAAAGATCTGGTCTGAGTGGTATGAGAGGACGGTCACAGATCATCTCTTGTCCTGGAACAAGAATATGATTTCCCTGTTCAGACAGCTGATGTGAATAAATGGTGTATACAGGACAACAGTAGAAGCTGAAGGATGGTCAGTAGGTCTCTATAGCAGTCATGGGTATAAAAGTATCTTTTATTCTCCTATAATAGTTATCTCTGAAGCGTACTACCTAGGTGTAGTTCTGGAAGCTTCCATCCTCTTACAATCTAATCAAGGTTTAGACTGTTTTCAGCCTCTGAGAATTTCTGCTGAATAAGCTTTACTCTTCCCAGTTCCTTCTGAGCTCTAGCTGGGTGACTCAACTCAGCTATTTTGGCTCAAAACTCCTCTCCATTCTAAATGAATCAATCTGACTTCTCTCTTGGCCTCTCCCTAATAGTTCTTCTTGGCCTCAAACTAACTCTGGTAATCTATTGTAATCTTCTGGTTCCTTCTCATGTTTTGACTCATTAGTGTTTACCTATGTCCACCTTGTACATGCTTCAACCCGTCTTTGTATAACTGTCCCTGGAAAAACTGTCTCCCTCCTTTTCTCTGCACTGCCCCTGAAATAGTTTTCCTTTCCTTTCTCCTCTCATGAGAGTTGGCCACATCATATTCTGTCAAATATTTCTGTAATTGGCCACTTTGTCTGCTACTCAGTTAAACATCACTTTCTTTTTTTATTGGATATTTTTTATTTACATTTCAAATGTTATCCCTTTTCCTAGTTTCCCTTACATAAACCCCCTATCCCATCCACCCTCCTGCCCCTATGAGGGTGTTTCCCACCCACCCCTTCCTGCCTCATGCCTGGCAATGTACCTATACTGGCAATTGAGCCTTGGCAGGACCAAGGTTTCTCCTCACATTGGTGCCCAACAAGGCCATCCTCTACTACATATGCAGCTGGGGCCATGGATCTCTGTCCATGTATACTCTTTGGACAGTGGTTTGAATACCTGGGAGCTCTGGTTGTTGGTATTGTTGTGCTTATGGGGTTAAGCCCCTTCAGCTCCTTCAATTCTTTTCTCTAACTCCAACAATGGGAATACTTCTCAGTTCAATGGTTGGCTCAAAGCATCCACCTCTGTATTTGTCATGCTCTCCTAGAGCCCATCAGGAGACAGCTATATCAGGCTCCTGTCAGAATGCACTTCTTGGCATCAGCAATTTTGCCTGGGTTTGGTGGCTGCATTATATGGGCTGGATCCCCAGGTGGGGCAGGCTCTGAAGGCCATTCTTTCAGAATCTGCTCCACACTTTGTATTTCCTCTTGGCAATATTTTGTTCTCCCTTCTAAGAAGAACTAAAGCACCCACTCTTTGGTCTTCCAACTACTTGAGCTTCATGTGGTCAGTGGATTGTATTTTGGGTATTCTGAGCTTTAGGGCTAATATCCACTTATCAGTGAGTGCATACCATATGTGTTCTTTTGTGATTGGGTTACCTCACTCAGGATAATATTTTCTACTTCCATTCATTTGCCTAAGAATTTCATGAAGTAATAGTTGTTAATAGCTGAGTAATACTCCATTGTGTAAATATACCACGTTTTCTGTATCCATTCCTCTGTTGAGGGACATCTGGGTACGTTCCAGCTTCTAGCAATTATAAATGAAGCTGCTATGAACACAGTGGAGCATATTTCCTTGTTATATGTTAGAGCATCTCTTGGGTATATGATCAGGAGTGGTATAGCTGGGTCCTCAGGTAGTATTATGTTTAATTTTCTGAGGAACCTCCAGACAGATTTTTGGAGCAGTTGCACTAGATTGTAATCCACCAACAATGGAGGAGTGTTCCTCTTTCTCCACATCCTCTCCAGCATCTGTTGTTACCTGAGTTTTTGGTATTAGCCCTTCTGACTGGTGTGAGGGGGAATCTAAGGGTTGTTTTGATTTTAATTTCCCTGATGACTAAGGATGTTGAACATTCCTTTAGGTGCTTCTCAGCCATTTGATGTTCCTTCGTTGAGAATTCTTTGTTTAGCTCTATACCCCATTTTTAATAGGGTTATTTGATTCTCTGGGGTCTAACTTCTTGAGTTATTTGTATATATTGGATATTAACCCTCTATCAGATGTAGGATTGGTAAAGATACGTTCCCAATCTGCTGGTTGCCATTTTGTCCTAATGACAGTATCCTTTGCCTTATAGAAGCTTTGCAATTTTATGAAGTCCCATTTTTAGATTCTTGATCTTAGAGCATAAGCCAATGTGTTTGAGGCTCTTCCCCACATTGTTTTCCATTAGTTTGAGTGTATCTGTTTTTATGCAGAGGTCCTTGATCCACTTGGATCTGAGCTTTGTACAGGGTGGTAAAAATGGATCAATTTGCATTCTTCTACATACTCACTACCAGTTGAACCAGCACCATTTGTTGAAAATGCTATCTTTTTTTCCACTGGATAGTTTTATCTTCTTTGTCTAAGTTCAAATGACCATAGATGTGTGGGTTCATTTCTGGGTCTTCAATTCTATTCCATTGATCTATCTGCCTGTCTCTGTACCAATACCATACAGTTTTTGTGACTATTGTTCTATAATACAGCTTGAGGTCAGGGATGGTGATTCCCTTAGAAGTTCTTTTATTGTTGAGGATAGTTTTCACTATCTTGGATTTTTTGTTATTTCAAATGAATTTGCAAATTGCTTTTTCTAACTCCATGAATAATGGAGTTGGAATTTTGATGGGGATTGCATTGATTCTGTAGATTGCTTTTGGCAAGATGGCCATTTTGACAAAATTAATCCTGCCAATCCATGAGCATGGGAGATCTTTCCATCTTCTGAGATCTGCAATTTCTTTCTTCAGAGGCTTGAAGTTCTTGTCATACAGATCTTTCACTTGCTTGGTTAGAGTCACACTGAGGTATCTTATATTATTTGTGACTATTGTGAAGGATGTCATTTCCCTCATTTCTTTCTCAGTCTGTTTATCCTTTAAGTAGAGGAAGGCTTTAGATTTGTTTGAGTTAATTTTATATGCAGAAACTTTTCTGAAGTTGTTTATCAGCTGTAGGAGTTCTCTGGTCAAATTTTTGGGGTCACTTAAGTATAATATCATATCATCTGCAATTAGTGATATTTTGATTTTTTTCTTTCCAATTTGTATCTCTTCGACTTCCTTTTGTTGTCTGATTGCTCTGGCTAGGACTTTGAGTACTATGTTGGATAGGTAGGGAGAGAGTGGGCAGCCTTGTCTACTCACTGATTTTAGTGGGATTGCTTCAAGTTTATCTCCATTTAGTTTAATGTTAGCTACTGGTTTGCTGTATATGGCTTTTACTATGTTTAGGTATGGGCCTTGAATTCCTGATCCTTCTAGGACTTTTAACATGAAGGGGTGTTTGAACTTTGTCAAATGCTTTCTCAGCATTTAATGATATGATCCTGCAGTTTTTACTTTGAGTTTGCTTATATAGTAAATTACATTGATGTATTTCTGTACATTGAACCATCCCTGCATCCCTGGGATGAAGCCTACTTGATCATGATGGATCATCATTTTGATTTGTTCTTAGATTTGTTTGTGAGGATTTTATCGAGTATTTTTGCATATGATATTCATAAGGGAAGTTGGTCTGAAATTTCCTTTCTTTGTTGGGTCTTTGGTATTAGCATAATTGTGGCTTCATAGAAGGAATTGGGTAGTGTTCCTTATGTTTTTTTTTTGTGGAATAGTTAAGAGAGTATTGATATTAGATCTTCTATGAAGATCTGATAGAATTCTGCACTAAACTAATCTGGTCCTGGGCTTTCTTTGGTTGGGAGATTTTTAATGACTGCTTCTATTTCTTTATGAGTGATGGACTGTTTAGGTGGTTTATTTGATCCTGATTTAACCTTGGTACCTGGTATCTGTCCTGAAAAATGTCCATTAAATCCAGATTTTCCAGTTTTGTCGACTGTATTGTAGTAGCATCTGATGATTTTTTTAAATTTTCTCAGAATCTTTTGTTATGTCTCCCTTTTCATTTCTGATTTTGTTAATTTGGATACTCTTTGTGTGCCCTCTGGTTAGTCTGGTTAAGGTTTTATCAATCTTGTTGATTTTCTCAAAGAACCAACTCTTGGTTTTGTTGAGTCTCTTTCTTTAGGTTATGAAAATTTACTTCTATAATTTTGTTAAAGATATTTACTGGCCCTTTAAGTTGGGAATCTTTGCTCTCTTCTATACCTATTATCCTTTGGTTTGATCTTCTCATTGTGTCCTCAATTTCCTGGATGTTTTGGGTTAGGATCTTTTTGCATTTTCCCTTTTCTTTGATGGTTATGTCAATGGCTTCTATGTTATCTTCTACTTCTGAGATTTTCTCTTCCTTCTCTTGTATTCTGTTGTAATGCTTGCATCTAGGATTCCTGATCTCTTTCCTAGATTTTCTATCTCCAGGGTTGTCTCCCTTTGTGATTTCTTTATTATTTCTATTTTCACTTTTAGATCCTGGATGTTTTTGTTCAATTCCTTCACCTCTTTGGTTGTGTTTTCCTGTAATTCTTTAAGGGATTTTTGTGTCTCCTCTTTAAGGTCTTCTACTTGTTTACCCCTGTTGTCCTGTATTTCTTTAAGGGACTCATTTTTGTCTTTCTTAAAGTCCTCTAACATCTTCATGAGTTGTGATTTTAAATCAAAATCTTACTTTTCTGGTGTGTTGGGATATCCAGTGCTTGCTGTGGTGGGAGAACTGGGTTTTGAAGAGGCTACGTGTGGCCTTGGTTTCTGTTGCTTATGTTCTTGACCTTGTCTCTTGCGATCTGCTTATCTCTGGTTTTAGCTGGTCTTGCTGTCTCTGACAGTGACTTGACCCTCCTGTTAGCCTGTGTATCACCACTACTGTGAGACCAACTCTTTCCCCCATGGGATCTGGGTACAGAGAACTGTGGTTCAGGGTCAAATCCAGGCTCAGGCTTAAACCAGAAGGATCCTGTCCCGGACTGCTTCTCAGTTCCTTTGTCCTCAGGTGCGTACTAATTGTGTGTCTGTATTCCAGCCGAAGGGATTACAGGTATGTGCTAAGGGCTGAGCCACACCTTAACAGGGTTTTATAGTATATAATACAATCTTGGCATTCACAATGTGATCAAATACTCTGACTGACTGGGTTCACGAGACATTAATGATTAACAATGGAGGGATCATATTAATGCACATAGCAGAAGATGGTGATGCCTCAAATTTCTGACTTAAGGACCTGGGGATTACTTTTGATTGTCTACTTGATAGAATTTTTTATCACCATGGAAGATATCTCTAGGTGTGGCTATGAGGAATTTTCTGGATGGGTTAATTGAAGTGGGAAGCCCACCCTAATGTGGACGATACCTAAGGTCTCAGAGAAAGGATCAAAACCTCAGTGTCCATCATGCTCTGCTCTCTGACTGAATGTCATGTAACCAGCATCTTCCAACTTCTGCCACCATTTCCCCGCCCCCAACCTGACGAACTGAACTCCCTTAACTGTAAGCCAAAACTTTCCTTCCTTAAGTCCCTTTTCTCTGGTGGTATTTGATCCTAGCAACAAGAACAATAACTAAAGCAGGGGCCCAGTGTGGTTTGCTGTCTAATTTCACCAAGTTAAATCAAGTTTCGTTTTGATTTAAAAACATGTTTGGGTTACTTTTTTTGGCTACTTTAAGAAAAATGGAGCTGTTCTCAGTGAACAAATTATTGTTCACTGAATAGAGAATAGCGCCAAGGCCAGCTGCTGTTTCATTCTGCAGTGCCCACTCCAACCTTTATCTCTCAAAGGAGACTACTCGGAATGACTGGGAGATAGAATTCAAAGATGTTCCAGTGCCTTACAGCTTGATATGTCCCCCCTCAACTACATGTGGTCTGACTGAATCCTTTGAATAGGGTCTGGATATCAGAGGTAGAAGGAATCAGGGATTTTCTGCTTCAGGCTTTGAATAAACAAGCCACCATGAGCTCTCTAGCTGAATGGAGAATAATTTTTGGAAGAAGCTCCTAAGTCCCAGATGAGACCCTCAGTCCCAGCCAATTCTCCCAGTGAAATGTTGTGTGTGACCTTGAACAAAGGACTAAAGTGTGGTCTACCAGCTTTCTAACCCATGAAAACAGTGATCAAATAAACAATGGTCTAAGGGCTCAGAGTTTGTGGAAGTTGGTTATTCGGTGATAGATGACTGATATGGTAGTAGGTTATCCTGAGTTCCTGAAGCCAGATTTAAAAAAAAAGAACATATTCAGCCTGTCCTATCCTCTCCTTGTCACATTATTCCCACCCATGAAATGTGCTCGATGTGGTTGAGGTGTTCTGGTAATAATAACAGCAGATGCTGGAATGTTTGGATGAAAGCATGGCCAGCAGGCAGTGAAAGCCTAATAAGGCCCCAGCGGAATTTCTCTCCTGCAGGATGAAGGTGGACTTTTTCCATTCCTTCAGCTTCGGCTTGCGTGTGTTGCATTGCATGCTGGGGAGGGGTGTTGGGAGACAAATATCCCAAATGTGAGGAAAGGCTGACTGTTATGGGTCCCAGAAGGTGAAGAAGAAAGCTGTTTTGCTCTTCGGAGAGAAATGACTGTTAGCTGTGGACTTTGTGGAATCTGAGGTGGAACAAGGAAGCTTTATTAAGTAGAAAAGGCTCAAGAGTCCATCCGCATGCCGCTGTGAGTGATGGGGTGGGTGTTCAGCCCCCCTGAAACCTGGATTTGAGTCTCTGTCAACCTCTTCTAGTGTCTTAGCCAGTGTGTCTGGAAAGGAGAACCTATAAAAGACAGACTTGGGTAGTTTATTTTAAAGCAATCCCAGGAATCAAGAGCGAAACAGAGGCAAGTGTGAGACAGGGAAGGAGATGGAGCCAATGGAATGGTGGAGCAGCAAGGTTTTATTGTGACCACGAGTCTGCTTTTGTAAGGGCTTTGGTGAAGGCTACAGAATTATGCTTGGAAGAATCGAGTAAGGACTTGGCGATTGGGTGTTTATTCACTGGCTTCTGCTTTCCAGAGTCTGAGGGCAGTTATTCCCGGCATTAAGAGCTGCCTGTTCCCTGAACTTTTAGGCTACTGTTGCATGAAGATGGTTTCCATGACTTTAGAGAAAAGCCTGAAAACCTGGCAATAAAAACATGATAAGACAATCATGGTAAGAGAGGCTTACATTCCCCAGCCAGAGGAACTAGCCTACCAAGGTGTCTCTGACATCTGAGGTGGGCCAAAAGTCTGAGACCCAGTGTACAGGAAGCATCTGTTTCTGAGCAGCTACCTCTACAGTGGCCAGGGAAACTCAGGCAGCTGAGCAGAGGGGGAAGGTAGGGAGAGGGAGATCTACTTTTAGAATTCACATATGCACACAATTGCACACAGAATTCTCAACATTTCATAGACTTCATTTCCAAGTCCATTGAGAAACACTGAGGTCCTAAACCCCGAATCTCAAAGAAGAATGAGACTTATATCCATGTTTCACTGCCAGAGAGGCAAGTGCTTTCAAATTCTGTCTGACTTCTCTATGTAGAATTGCAGGCATTTTGCCTCTGGGAAAGGCAGATTCTATTGAGAAGATGCTCAGACCTTGCTGTGTGGTGCCTTCAGATTAGAAAGGGCTCTGCTTGAGGTGAAAAATTCTTCTGCCATGTCTCTTACAGGTGGTTAGTTTGATACAATTCTAGCAACAAACAGGACTTGGATCTAATAGTACAACAGACTTTAATGAAAAGAAAACACACAGAGCTGTGGTGTGATTATGGGGAATGGAAACAAAGAGCCAAATAAACAGAGGCTAGCAGTGGAGGGAAGCAAGAATACAAGGCAGAATCAGTCATCTGAACTCAACTGAAGCTGAAACCATGAAGAAAGAACAACAGAATAGGAGCAAACCAAGCAGAGGTTATAATTTTCTCATTACCACAGTAACAAATTAAAACAAATCAAGAGTTTCAAAACAGTTCAAGCTCTCTACTTTACAGCCAGAGAGAACCCAAAACAAATGTCACAGGGCCAGAATCAAGGTGACAGCAATGCTGTAATCCTTGTAGAAGCTCCAGAGATGATTGATTTCTTTGTCTTCCTCATACTTCCTGGATAAGGGCCCTTTCCCTGGTTGCCTCTCATAAAGATCTTTTGTGAGTGCCCTGTCCACATGGAGATAATCCCGGGCACATCTTCAACCTCAAGGTCCTCAAGCACAGTCAACTTTCACTGTATCTTTAACATAGCCTCGGGTTCTGGTAAATGGTACCTAGACATTTAGGGGAAGGCCAGGATGTTTATCATAGCAATAGAATAGAATAGCAGCCGTTACCAAAGATGCGGATCCAGGATGAGACTCTTCAGACCACCTGCTGTTGCCTTGCAAAACAGAATCTGATCATAAAGTTGGTAAAGTATCCAGGAGATATGTACAGGAATGTGAGGAGTGGAAATGGACGGATGCTGGGTTGAGTGGAATGAAGATGGAGAATAACTAGCACATTGGCTGTGGCTACAAGAGGATCATTTTTTGTGCTAGAGACATCAGGCTATTTATATACTCAGGAAAACGAAGGCCTGGAAGATACTTATTTTAATACATATGAAGGTTTCTTGGACAATTATGCCCACTCCTTATAATCAAAGTCATCAGTAAATTAAGATAGTCCAACAAGTTTTCATTTATTCCAATCCTTTCTATGTTTCAGAATTCAATGAGAGTTCTGATTTTCTCTGGGAACCTATTTTTGTTGGCATGGAGCCCTAATGATCTATCCTATTTCGTGATTCACTCGTCTACTTTACCGACATTTTACTGGTCACTTGGTACTAGGATCTGGTCTAAGCCTTTTGTAGTAGAGTTGAGTGCCGTATTCCCTGCCCTCAAGAAACACACAATCTACTCTGGGAACAAAGAAGGAAAAAAACCTTTGGAGAACAAATGGAGAAAATAACACTCGAAGGAGATGCCATAAAATCTTCAAAATTGAACCATAAAAAAATAGAAGATCCAAACATGGAAAAGCATGTTGTTGAGAAATGTCTTGGGAGTATTCAGAGAAGAGAGAGGAGTTTGAAGAGGTTCCACATAGAGAGCATGGTAGCCAAGTAGCAACAATTTTGAAAATGCGGGCTACAACCAGGCTAAGGACATTGCATTCAAAATATGGTGATGTTCTCCCCCAGGAAGTACTGCAAGGCATTTATGTCCAGACGATGTGGCAGAAACAGAGGCTTGTGTTAGGAAACTGATTCAGGGACACTGGATAATAATTTTATTAGAAGTCTTTGGTTTCAGGTTTTAAAGTATATCCCTAGAGTCCAGGTTTAGGGTGAGGAAGTGTGTGTGTGTGTGTATGTGTGTGTGTGTGTGTGTGTGTGTGTGTGTGTGTGTGTGGTGTGGTGTGTGGTGTGTGTGTGTATGTGGTGTGTGTGTGTGTGTGTGTGCCCTTCATCCTCAGTAATAATCACAATTTCGTCAGCATTACACCTGGGGATTTAGTACAACATGCCATCGAGGGAAGTAAGGCTCTTAGATTGTTTAAATGCCACTGGGAACTGGGATGAGAGTCTTGGCTGAAGTTGATAGTGATGTAGACAAGCAAGCAAAGTGTGATCTAACCTCTTTTCTGGACTGCTGTGGAACTTGGAAAATGAGGGGATGTATCTGGTTCTGTGTGCTTTCCAGGTAAGAGTTAGGCTCAATCTGTCACTGGAGTAGATACGAAATTCACCTTGAGGGTGTCGGTCATTTGAGTTCGAAATGACCTATGGCTTCTGGAAAACTTTGTGTTCTATAAAAAATCAGATAATTGTGCATTCATTCATTTCATAGTCAGTGAGAGGGGCTGGAAAGGTAAACACAGATCCACCAGAGCCCTTTCTCTAAAACACTTCGCCACCTGGCTTGCAGATTACAGCAGAAGGAACTTGTGTGTCCCAGGAAAGAGCTGCATTGCATTGTTGTTGAGTGTGGGGCTGCCCACTCTTTGCCCCATAGGCTCCAAGTCCTCCCCATTTCTCTGTACCAACGGTAGCCTCTCAGCCTCTTGCCACAGTGCGGACACAGGGAAGATGTCAAGTCTCCTTTTACACTGGTTATGGAATGTGCTCGCTCCCCTGGGACGCAAATATGAGACATGAGATGCTTGTGGAGAGCTTAGAGGGAAAAATGGACAAGGCCGTTCTTTTCTTTCTTTTTTCTTTTCTTTTTTTGCCTTTGAGAGCCACTCTAAAATGTTTTCTACTTAGAGTCTTCAAACTAGTCTACTTGAGAAAGAAGTAGAACAGACTAGGTTTTTGTTATGGTTCCACATGACCAATGAGAATGAGCTCAAATTGTAAAGTTATGCAATCTCTGTTGGGGATGCTCAGGGTGATGGATAGCCAAGAAGGACTATTTAACAAAGCAGGAAAGGTTTGGGGGTCTGTAAACTGCAGGCCAAAAGTTTTACAGAAGAACCTACGAGAATTACACAATTAAGCTGCCTTCCCCCTTTTGGCTCCCAAGTCTTCATACTCTGTGTGCTGCAGGGTTGCCCTGGTGAAGGACAAAGGGGTGCAGCCTAAGAAAACACTTCTTGGAAAATGGTCCGTTGTATTCTCAAATAAACAAGGTTGTTACAGAAAAAAATCTCATTTTTTTTTCTTCTCAAAATACGTATACAAGTAGATGTGGAAAAAAGTATTGGATTGATGGTGAATCAAAAGTTTATAAGTTATGTGCTGATTTTTGGATTTTCTCTCCCCCTTGGGGCTTTTTTTTTCCTTACCAAGTAACAGACATCAAAAAATGGAATTGCCCTGACAAAGGTAGGTCTCTCTCTCTCTCTCTCCTCTCCTCTCTCCCTCTCCTCTCTCCCCTCTCCCTCTCTCCCTTCCCCCTCTGTAACTTTAATTGTTTCAAATGCCTGTTTTTAATGATGTGTCTTAAACACTTTAAACTCCCTTGTAACCCACCACTCAGCAGAGGTAGTAGAAAAGAAAGGATACAGGGAAAGTGAACCTGTTTAGGAAAGTTCTTTGTAGCAACTCCTGTCTGTGCTGTCTGGTCAGCAGCAGTGGTGATGCAACCCAGCAAGAAGAGCCAGGCCTCAGCCTTGGCACAAATCAGCAGCAAGAGGGACCTGAAGGGACACCAGGAGAAGTTCTTGGCTGTGCCTCTCTCAGCAAAGCAAAGCTCAGCCAAGATGTGAAACCCACAAGCTTTGCACAGTTAGCTCTGTAGGGAAGCCTAGCACAGCTTCTGTCACTGTCCACTGAGTCCTTTTTATACTGTCTCCAAACATCACATGTCCTCTATGGGTGTTGCCTCAGCATGTGTCTTCTCTCAGCATGTGTGTGCATCTGTCTCAGCTGGCATCACGCAGCCAATCAGCCCGAGTCTGCAGAAGTGGCAAAAACTGCAGCATACCACCCGACAGTTTTTGGTGTTTCTGTGGCGTCCCCAACAAATATGGCTCAACTATGCAATGTGAGGCAGACCACTACACACATGCCATTAGTGAATAATCCCTCATCACGTGTCCTTTCACATGCTTGCTTTAGCAGAACATCCTCTCTCCTGTATCAGCAGAACGTTCCTTCACGAGTCTGCCTTAGTCTTTCACCTGTCTCCACTTCAGCTAAACGTTGCTTCATGTGTTTGCCCCAGCAAAACACCACCTAAGCAACTTTCCAAAGAAACTTAAATTTCTTCTTCAGCCCTTTTTCTCTTTCTCTTTTCTCTCTCATCTCTCTCCCTTTCTCCTTTCTTTCTCTCATCTCTCCCTCCCTTCTCCTTTCTCATTCTTTCCTTTTCTCCTCTCCTCTCCTCTCTTCATCTCTTCCACATTTCTCCCTCCTCCTCCACCTCCCCCCCTCCTCCTGTTCCTCCTTCTCCTCCTCCTCCTTCTCCTCCTCCTCTCTCTCCCTCAGTATGAGGAGACAGAGGCAAATATTTCATAGTATTCCAAGATTTTCAGAGAAATGAGTTGAAGAAAGGTGGACACTAAATATTTGAGATACATTCAAGACGGGGACCCAAATCCTATAGGTCTTGCTGTGTTATGGAATCTGACCTCTCCTCCCACGCCTGATGACTTTGTAGGGTACAGACTTCTAATAAAACTGGTTTAGGATGGTAGGCACTCATTCAAAACAGACTGTGTTTTACATATACAATAGTTCAAGTCTCAACTGCAGGAGACCACCATTTGCCTAATGGAGACTTCCTAACCTAGAAATTCGAGGTTGAAATCCCACCAATGTTCCGGGGAGGTTATTGAAAACCCATCATTGGTGGCATTTCATTGTAGTCAGAAGCTTTCCCTGTCACTGCCCTATAGTGAGCATCAGAGTGAGGTTTTCGCCGTGACCTATTAGCTCTGCAATGGGCTGCCTGCACACTTGCAGCAGATGCTGTCAGCATGTCACCCATGTACCCCTGTTCTTACACATTGGGCATGCCAGAAAGCCATCTCTGCCAAATGCCAGCAGATGCACTTCCAAGTCTTTTAGCTTTCTTTTGTCATTAGAGCCCACTTTGCAGCCCATGTGGCCAGCCAAAAGAGCCAGAAATCAGATTCCTTTTGACTAGCCCTCGATAAATAGCTAATCAGAGTTGGTAAATAAATATCCTGAGCTTCCTCACCCCTCAGATGGGATAACTCAGAGGCATATGTTCAATACTGGTTCCCAGCATTTTCCCTGTAGATTTAAGCTGAAGTTGCCAAGAGTGGTAATTGCCTTGATATTCCTTTTACCTGCTGGTCTTCCTGGGAGTCGCTGATTTACTCTCTGGTGCTTCCTCCTTCTCTCTCCCTTGTACTACGTGCATTTAAACCCTGCCTTAAAGGAAAATCTAAGCTAGGGCACGGCTAGAAACTAAAAATGTTGGACGCCAGAGCCCATGACCATAGGCAGCCCTAGGCTAAACCTCTACAAAAGCTTCTCCAAGTTCAAGCCACGAGAGTTTGGTCCTTGGAAATTGGAGACTGTCCTCAACATTCTAAGTAAGAAGGTGATTGGAATAAAGAATGGGGAATATGAAAGGCCATGGGTTGTATAAACTGCATCTTTGCTTTCCTTTTAAAATTAATAAATGCCCATAGAAGCCACAGATTGTGTTGTTAGACATATTCTGATGACAAGTCGAGGGAAGAGCAGCTAATACTTCTCCGTCTCAAAGTGTTTGGTGGCAAAGCACATCTAGCAAAGGAACTCAGGAATTGTCATTGGCATAGTGTTTTGTCATTTCAAGGGACTCCTTGATGAATACCAAGAGCCATGGTTTAAGAGCCAGGGCAAAGGACTATGGCTCAGCTTGTCCCTAATAGCCATAATAACAGCTTTCAAGAGCCCATGTAACAGGCTGAAGAGAGAGATCCATGGTACGGAACCCTTGCTGCTTTTACAGAGAACCTAAGGGTCTCCCAGCACCCATGTCAGACAACTCACAACCACCTCCAATACCAGATCCATGGCACTTAATGCCCTCTGTGAACAAGCCACAAATATATACATAAATAAAAATAATTTAAATCTTTTACAGAGCATATGCAGGCCTTAACAAGGGGCACATTTGTATCCAAGTAGTGACATGAAGTGTGCACTCTCTGGTTCCTTCAGATGTCTGGGCTGCAAATGCTACCTTTGAAATAGTCTTGCAATGAGGGGACAGTGATTAGCAACTAAGATTAAATTTTCTACTACTTCAAACAAGATTAGCATAAACATAGTAAAGTGTAATTCACTTCTTATGGTCAGGCCTAGGTTTGTTTGATTTTTTTATTTTTATTGCCCTGCTAATGAAACTTTGCTATATCCTGACTTGCTAGGCTTTCTAAAATGACCAGTAATTTTACCTGCTTTCAAATACATTTACTTTCCATGAACCGTGATGGCTATTCTTGGTTGTCAAGTTGGCTACATCTGGAATTAATTAAAACCCCAAAATGTAGAAGACTGTGAAGGATTTGTACTTAGTTTAGAATGGGGAGATCTACTTCTAATCTGGAACTTTGGGGTGGGAAGATCCAGATCTTTTGTGGTCGGAGGATCCACCTCTAATCTGGGCCACACCTTCTGCTGGAAGCCCATATAAGGACTGGGAAGAAGGAAGGGTTTGTTCTTTGCCTGCATGTGCTCATAATGCTAGGAAGTCTATTCCCTTACTGGCATTAGAGTCAAATTCTTTAAAGTTCCAAGATATACTGAAGACCAGCTGAGAACTCCACCGTTGTGGACTGGAGAACTACTGGATATTCGTGCACCTTCTGTTCATAGGCAGCTATTATGAGATTAGCTGAACCACAGCCTGTAAATCATTCTAATAAACCATATACATACATATATATATATATATATATATATATATATAGAGAGAGAGAGAGAGAGAGAGCGCAAAAGAGAGAGAGAGGAGAGAGAGAGAGGAAGAGGAGAGAGAGAAGAGAGAGGAGAGAGAGAGAGAGAGAGGAGAGAGAGATTAAAGTTCTGTTATGCTAGAGAACCCTGATTAATAAAACACATGTTTTGATCTCTGCCAGGGATCCACACTTTCTCAGCACTTATTTTCAAAGCCTTATACCCCATAGGTGATTCTCCTTACTTAAACAAGGCTAATGATCTTGGTGCTGGAGAGATGGCTCAGTGGTTAAGAGAATTTGGTTCTCTTCCACAGGATCTGAGTTTTCCCCCCAGCACTCACATGATGGATCACGATCATTTGTAACTCCAACGACATTGGATCTTACTATTTCTTCTGGCCATTCTGGTTACCTCTACACATGTAGCCTATACTCACACAAACAGGTATACAAAAATAATTTTAAAAGCATTAAAAATAAACAGAATGATTTTAAACCAAACTCTGAGCACCTTTTGGTTTGAGGATGCAATGACCCTCCTGGCTCTCCAGTTGGCAGTGCTATATTGGAAAGTGATGAAATATTAGGAGGTGGGCTTAGCTAGAGGATGTTTGTCAGAAGGCATATACCTATGGAGATTGCTCGTCCCTCACCATGTGTATATCTTTGTGTACGATCTGTGCAGTGTGAGCGAATTGCCTTTCCCATGGGCTCACGCTGCCATCACGTTCTGCCTCATCATGAACTGGGGACTGACAGAGCTAAGGACAGCAGACAGAAAGAACTGAAGTCAAAAATCAAAAGAAAACAGTCACTTTAAGTTTTTCCCTCGAACATCCTGTCATAGATATGAAAATCTAACACAGAGCATGTGCCATTTTTTTTTTCTGTCTTCTCAGTGCTCTAAGGGAAAGAACCGAATTCGGTAAGATAGTTCCAGAGGTAGCCTCCACTGTACTCTCCTCTGGTGCAATGATACACCAGATGTATTTTGTCTTAATGTTTGTTTGCTTCTTTTCCTGCTCTTAAAACAAAGTATCACAGACTGATCTTTATAAAAATCAAGTAATTTCTTACACTTTTAGAGTCTGAAAAGTCCAATATCAAGGAGCTGGCAAAGTAGTACATGTCTTCTTACTGTGATAGAACATAGTAGAGAGTGCTCAGTGAGGAAAATTGTGTGATAGTAAGCTCTCACAATAAAGAAATTCCCTCCACGAAAGAGGAACACTCCTCCTCCATTGTTGGTGGGATTGCAAGCTGGTACAACCACTCTGGAAATCAGTCTGGCAGTTCCTCAGAGTATTGGACATAGTGCTACCTGGGGACCCAGCTATACCACTCTTGTGCATATACCGAAAAGATGTTCTAACACACAACAAGGACACATGCTCCACTATGTTCATAGCAGCTTTATTTATAATAGTCAGAAACTGGAAAGAACCCAGATGTCCTTCAACAGAGGAATGGATACAGAAAATGTGGTACATTTACACCATGGAGTACTACTCATCCATTAAAAACAATGACTTCATGAAATTCTTAGGCAAATGGAAGGAACTAGAAAATGTCATGCTGAGTGAGGTAACTTAGTCACAAAAGAACACACATGTTATATACTCATAAGTGGATATTAGTGCAAAAGCTCAGAATACCCAAGATACAATTCATAGACCATATGAAGCTCAAGAAGAAGGAAGACTAAAATGTGTAAGCATCAGTCTTTGTTAAAAGAGGGAACAAAATACTCATGAGAGGAAATACAGGGACAAAGAGTGGAGCAGAGACTGAAGGAAAGACCATCCAGAGACTGCCCCACCTGAGAATCCCATCCCACATGCAGCCACCAAACCCAGTCACTATTGCTGATGCCAAGAAGTGCTTGCTGACAGGAGCCTGATATGGATGTCTCCTGAGAGGCTTTGCCAGAGCATTACTAATACAGATTAAGATGCTTGCAGCCAACCATCAGACTCAGCACAGGACCCCAATAGAAGAAATAGAGAAAGGACTAAAGGAGCTGAAGGGTTTGTAAACACCATAGGAAGAACAATAATATCAACCAATCAGACCCCCCAGAGCTCCCAGGGACTAAATCACCAACCAAAGAGTACACTTTGGGGGACCCATGGTTCTAGCCACACATGTAGCAGAGGATGGCATTGTCTGGCATCAATAGAAGGAGAAGTCCTTGGTTCTGTGAAGGCTCTTTCACCAGTATAGGGGAATTGAAGAGTGTTGAGGTGGGAATGGGTAGGTGGGAGGGAGAGCATCCTCATAGAAGTGGGGTGGTGGTGGTAGAGAGGGGAACCAGGAAAGGGGCTATCATTTGAAATGTAAATACATAAAATATCCAATAAAAAATGAAAAAAAGAAAAGAAAAGAAATTCCCTCCACAACTAACCTGCTCTCTGGTTAGGGATATTAGTCCGCTGATGAAGACAGTGTTCTTACAACCTAATTATGTGGATTGTGCTATCTGTGTGCTGAGTAAGTGCAGGTGCCGATAGAGGCCACAGGAGTCAGTCTCCTGAAGCTTGAATTTCAGGTGGTTGGGAACTGCCTGACATGGATGTGGGAAATGGACTCCCTTTCTGTGCGATAACAGTAGGTGCTCTTTATCCACTGAGCCATCTCTCTCTTCCTATCCCGCATTCACCTCTTAAAGGTACCACCTCCACATGCTGTCATAGTGGAAATCACACATTAATAGGAAGTTTGGAAGGGGCATTTAAACAATGAAGACTTTTATGCCCAGAATGTGACATAGACATTATAGGCTGTATATGTGTGTGTGAGTGTGTGTGTGTGTGTGTGTGTGTGTGTGTGTGCGCGCGCACACACACACTCATTTGTATATGTGTGTTTCAATTACTCTCCCTACCTTCTACCTTGTCCACTTCCTTCATCTGCTTATTTTTACTTTTCTATAAATTATTAGCTCAAAGCCTCTCCTTCAGGAGACCTATTATTGGCACATCACTACTCAGATTGGTTGAGGAGTCCAAGTCACTGTGATAGAGTGAAAATAAAAATGGATGTTTAAAAGATACCTTAATCCCTAGGGCCTATAGGTATTACTTTATATGGATTAGGTTAAATTAATGATATTAAAATGAGAAGATTGTCCTGGCTCATCCAGGTGGTCTCCATGTGTATTTAAGTGTATGTTTTCAAAGAAAGAAAGAAAAAAAGAAAAGAAAAGAAAAGAAAAGAAAGGAAAGGAGAAGAAAAGAAAAGAAAAAAGATAAACAATCCAGAGATAACTGGGGAGCTTCTTCACAGGGAAAAGGCCAGGTGAAAAGAGAGAGGAATCATGAAGGTTCTGGTCTTAAAGAACAGAGAGATATGACCACACATCAATAAAACTCAGTAGCTATCAGATACCATAAGAGTCGAGGAAAATAATGCAGCCAGGTGATGGTGATTTGGGACTTGTAGAAGTTTAAAATAAAAAAAGAATAAATTCTTACTTCTTATACCACCAAGTATGCAGTAATTTGTTACAGCAATCTCAGGAAAACATTCACATAACAGGCACCACTGTTTATTGTACACTGGTGCTATCATTCCATTAATGTCTGAGAAGGATTTTAACTTCAGCTACATAGAATATTGTAAAACAGTGATGTACTTGTATATACAAATGTATATACAAATATATATAATATATATACTACATATATGTATGTATATAACTAAGTCTTACTTACTAAAATTTAGGTCATCCTTTAATTGTGTAGGAAATAGGTTATAAGTGTATTGTATACCTCTGACTTTGTTACCAAAATGCCATATGTTTTTTTTATTACACAGCTTTTGTAAATACCCTAATGTTTTATTTTTAATTGTCTTCACCATGAAATTAATTAGACTCATTACTAGATCTGAATGTTGTATTAAATAAAAACATTCATTACTATATCACAATTTAAAAAAATAATTTAGTAATTGATAGAATATTAGTTTCTTTTATGAGTTTAACTATTTTTACATGTAATGAATTTGAAAACCCAGTTACAGTAAATGATTCAGAGAACTCACCAGATGTCAAAAAGGTATGGAAAAGATCAATGCATTGCACTGGACACAGCCTCCAGAAAGACAGAGGTCCTCTGTGTTGACCATCATGTCTTGAACTTGTAGACGTATACTCTCATATAGTAGGAGCTCAATAAAGATTAGTTTCATGACCACATGAATCAACGAATGAACCATGAAAGGCCTGTCAAGACAGGACTGATGAGGGGATTTAGCATACAGAAGTGGCCTTTTTACTCAGAAGTCAACACAGAGAGAATAGTCAAGCAGGCATGTCCAATGTGTCCCATAGAAAATATATCACATGCCTTCCAAGTTAGGTATGAATAGGGCTCAATACAAAATCATAAACTTACATAAAACATTGTGAGTCTTTTGGCAATTACTTTTACTTGATATTGCAGTTCTCAAAATGTAAACTTTGTAGACAATGATAACATGCCATGATGTCAAAAGTTGGCTAACCCTGATAGAGCTGCCAATGAGGGCTTGTGTTGATTCTTAGTCAGAGGCCCAGGTCGGTCTTCCTGTTTTAAAGAACTATGTCCTCTTTAATCCTGTCAAAAAGAGAAAGAAAGTCACTCAATGTTCTAATGATGAATTGCCACATACCTACTGCAAACTCGGCGATATCAACCAGTTTTATTGTATGCATGGGTTCTGCTGGGTAGGAATTCACATACAGACAGTTGAGATGGCTGGATAATGTCCCTGTTCTACAATGTGTCTCAAGTAAGGAGATTTAAGTAGCTGTATGAATGCATGGTTGGGGATGGAGATCATCTGGATCCTTCTTTACTAACATGCCTGTGCTTAGTCATGGTTGATCTAAAGACTTAGCTCACCCAGTACAATTGGCCAGAACATCTAAACAAGGCTTCCCTTGAATGCTTGGCTTTCTCTTAGCATAACAGAAGTATTACTTCTGAAAGGAGCATCCTTAAATGGAATAATTAGAGGATAAGCATTTCAAGAGATGTAGAGGAATATTCTTGATAGTATATGGCCTATTCTTGGACTTCACAGACATAACATGCTTCAACGATATTCTTAGTCAAAAATATTCCCAAGACTGTGTGAATCATGAGGAAGAGGATCACGTCTCCATCTCTAAATAATAATTTAAAGGTTTTTTCCCTTAAGAAGTTAAAGGTGTTTTATTTTAAAGCCAGCACAATTGTGTTGAGGTAAGAGGTGTCAAAGGCAAATTACCCATGTATTTGAAATCCTCCTGGAACTTGCCTTGAGTGAGTTGGACCTTCATCGAATGCAGATGAAGCTCTGGATGTTTGATATCGACTCAGTTCAAGAATGATTCATGTATTGTTGCTGCCACATCCAAAGGATGAAATGGAAGGGAAGACAACTGAAATATTAATCTATGGAGGCCTGTCTTTTCATGGGTTCTTATAAATTATACAAAGCAAGTTACTGGTTTTAAGTGGATTAGCTGCCCATCATGTAGGCAAGGTCATGGCCCTGTGCTCTAGCTAAGGAAGATTGTTTCCCTCTAGTTTAAATGATAATATATCTACAGAAACGTTGAACTTAAACACAAGTAGTCAAGCTGGAATCTTTTATTGGGAAACCAAATGCATTTCCTTAGAATGAGGCACAGAAATAATTTTTTAAATTCTGGAGATCTAAAGTCAGAATTGAAAAATAAGACAAAATTTCAGTCTATTATTATGAATAAAATTTAAACCTAACTGGTGTCTAAAATTCTCTAGACTAGAGGGAAAATCACTGGTATTAATAACTTCATAGTTGTCTAACCAGGTCATTCAAGATTATCCAATGATTGGCATAATGCCTTTATTATCATTTCTTTCATAAGAGTATGACCACATTTTTATATTTAAAGAGTTCCTTTAAATTTGAGGGGAGAGGAAACTTACCATTTATTATGCCATTTTATCTTCATAATTACACCTTAAGATGGGAGAGGAAGTCAAATTACCTCACAAATAAAGAAAATAAGGCACTAAGAGATTTAATGAATTATCCTCAGCTAATCAATAAATTATTTTCAGACCAGATCTCAACATCCTCAATCTGGTCTCGAGGTGAGTAGACAGTACTCATCTTGCAACATAACCAAGTGAATTAGGTCCATATTAAAGAAGCTTCCAGTTTCTTCTTAGGTATACTCTTCCAAAGGCTACAGCCCAAAGGATGAGAAAATAGAGTCCTCAAATTTTGATCCGAGTAAGCTTGCTTCTCTAAGTCTACTAAGCTTATTGAAATCTTCTGGGCTTGTGACTCTCCAGAGATGCTGTTAACTAGAACAATAGGTAGTTGTCAAGCTGAGAGTTTGAGAGTGACCATAGATGCCTTCTTGCACACTGCTTTTTGCTATTGTCAACTAATCCCCAGACTTACATTTCATGATTTAGTTACTTGCACCAGACTTTCATCTATATGGGCTATGCTTTTCTGAATTTTTAAAATTTTTGCCTTCTTCCTTCTGTGTTAGTTGCTCTTCTGTTGTTTTGATAAAACATTATTTACACACACACACACACACACACACACACACACACACACACACACACATCTTATAGAAGAGTTAATTTGAGCCTGCAATTCTAGAGA
Organism: Rattus rattus; assembly: GCF_011064425.1. Classification (NCBI taxonomy): domain Eukaryota; kingdom Metazoa; phylum Chordata; class Mammalia; order Rodentia; family Muridae; genus Rattus; species Rattus rattus. The sequence goes on from NC_046172.1 coordinate 10,180,133, forward strand.
TGTCATAGTCCTTGATGACAGCAAAGAGACAGGGACACAAGTGACAGGCATTCACATTTTCAACTATAAACAGGAAGAAGAGAAATGCAACTGAAGGTAGATTGGAGATTTAAACGTTCAAAGCCCACCACAAATAATGTACTTCCTTTAGTAAGGCCACCTGTCCTAAACTACTCTCAGTGTCACCAACCAGAGACCATGTGTTCAAATGCCCAAGACTACGGGAGACATTTTTATTTAACCCACCATATCCTTCACATCTAATTCATCATCAGATTCTCTCTGATATTTATAAACAAGCTCCTCAGCCCTGCATATACTGGGAAATGTTTAACAACAACAACAACAACAACAACAACAACAACAGCAGCAGCAGCAGCAGCAGCAGCAGCAGCAAAACGAAAACAAAAGTCAACCATACAACAACAGCAAAACCACAAAGCCAACAATTTGCCATTCCTCCCATTTGAAACATTTGCCAGTCCCTGCTCTGTAAACAGAGAAACTAGGGACATGTTTGAATCTGAAGCCGGGAAATGTGCACAGTTCACCTTTGCAAGGAAGCTCAGTCAGCTCTGACCTACTGCAGATGCACTCTGCCTCTCCTCTCGCGCCTTGTCATTAGTTGATTACCGTACCCAGTAAATCAGTTTCTGGTAGGGATTGTGCAACATCTTTCCAGTTGGTCTGTTTCCCTCTTTCCTTAAAATCCTGTCTCATATATCATATCATCTGCCACTCCCCACCTACTTATCGCCCAGCAACCAAACAATTTTCCAAACCAGACATCTGATAATATTTTCTTGGTTCTTGACACCCAAACCTGATTCGTTGGCACAGTACAAATCTCAAGATGTTACTCAAGTTCCTTCAAGGTCTAGAGTGGTGGTTCTCAATGCTGGCTGCACCTTATAACTATCAAAGGAGTCTATCTTTTTTTAAACACTTTCATTTGCTCGTTGTGCAGTTTTGGCATTAATCGTGATTTCATAAAATATTGCATCCAAATATAATATCGTGATTACTGAGAATTTTTAAGTTTGTTTTCTTTTTAAAAATTTATTTATTTGTTTATTTTTACACTCTAGGTTTTATTCCCCTTCCATTCCGTCCCCCAACTGTTCCACATCCCATACCTCCTCCCCAAACCCCTGCCATTCTCTATAAGGATGTTCCCACCCCACCGACTCCACCAGACCTCTAAACTTCCTGGAGCCTCCATTCTCTTGAGGGTTAGGTGCATCTTCTCTGACTGAACCTAGACTCAGGAGTCTCTGCTGTATATGTGTCGGGGCCTCATCTCAACTGCTGTATGCTGCCTGGTTGGTGATCCAGTGTCTGAGAGATCTCAGGGGTCCAGGTTAATTGAGACTGCTGGTCCTCCTATAGGGTCGCCCTCCTCCTCAGCTTCTTCCAGCTTTTCCCTAATTCAACCAGCTTCTCTTCATTGGTTGGGTGCACATATCTGCATCCAATTCAGCTGCTTTTTGGGTCTTTTGGAGAGCAGTCATGGTAGGGTCCCTTTTTGTGAACACTCCATAGCTTCAGTAACGGTGTCAGGTCTTGGGGCCTCCCCTTGAGTTGAAACCACTTTTGGGCCTGTCGCTGGACCTTCTTTTCCTTAGGCCCTTCTCCATTTCCATCTGTGCATTTCTTTCAGACAGGGAGAATTATGGGTCAGAGCTTTGACTGTGGGATAGCAACCCCGTCCCTCACTTGATGCCCTGTTTTTCTGCTGGAGGTGGGTTCAATAAGTTCCCTCTCCCCACTGTAGGGCCTTTCATCTAGGGTCCGTCCTTTAAGTCCTGAGGGTCTCTCACTTCCCAGGTCTCTGGTACATTCTAGAGCATCCTCCCAACCTTATTTCTCGGAGGTGGCCTGTTTTCATTCTGTCTGCTGGCCCTCCGGGCTTCAGCCCTTTTCCCCCCTCCCAATACCAGATCATGTTCTCTTCTAGCCCCAGCCCCTTGAGCTCCCCTGTCCCTCCCTCCCTGCTTGTGGTGAGTTTGTTTTCTTAAAACGTTTTTATATGTTTGAGTGTTTCTGGCTGAACGTGTGCATGTATTCCACACACATGCAGTACCCCTGGCGGTCAGAAGGGGGCATCAGATGCCCTGGAGTTGGAGTTACAAACAGCTGTGAACCGCCCCTTTGAGTGTGCGGAACTGAACCCAGGATCTCTAGGAAAGTAGCAAATGTTCTTAACCACTGAGCAACCACTGCGGCACAATTACTGAATTTTGGGATATGCTCAAGGCAAGCGCCTCGCTGCGTTTCCTCCATGCTATCTGAAGACTTTATTTTTAAAATTCTTATGTCAGCACAGCATCCCCCATTCATTTCAACAGAACCTCTGAAAGTGAAAACAAGCCCCAGAATTTTCCACGCACCTTATTATTTCTAGGATTCTAATGCCCAGTGAACTTTGAAAGCTAGTGTCAAGTTTTCTTGACTTTCCGGATTCATCTCTCACCATGCACTCCCAACATTAACCAGTAGACCCTGGGATGAACACTTCCATCCCCAGAAACTTATTATTTGCTGTGACTCTGATGACTCTTCTTTTGCTCCCATTTGAAAAAAAAATGTAGTCTTCATTCTAGATTTCCTCAAAGATGCTTTGCTGGATGTTCCCATCCCCCATCATCCATCACTCATTGGATTTGTCATCTACTGCTGGGTAACACATTCTCACAAACCTAACAACTTCGAGCAACGTAACATTGTTTGTCTCATGGGGCATGGGGTCAGGAGCCTGGGTACAGCTTTAGTTTCGTTCTTTACCTCAGAGTCTTTCTTGGGGCAGCAACCATATTGTTAGCTAGGCCTTAGGTCTCATATGCATATGAGACCCTGCCTCTTCTGTCCTTTTGTCGTAAAGTAAGGAAGGACTTGAGGTTAGAAGGTATTGTAGGCATCTGCCTCTATCCCTTCATCTCTATGTCTGCCTCTCTGCCATGTGTTACTAAGGATTGGAATCCTACAAAAACAATTTCCCTAACTACTTTGCCAGGAGACTTTCAGATAGTGTTTGCTAATTGGAAGAACTGTTGGGTATTGGGAAGGTGAAAAGAAGATAGAAAAAATTTTTTTCTTTTCTTCTTTTTTCTGTTTCTGGGGCATCTTAATCAGTATTGCTTATCTCCAGGCTCCAGCGACTTGTGCCATTCAGAAAGGCCTCTGGAGTGACTTGTGCGATTCAGAAAGGTCTCTGGAGTGACTTGTGCGAATTAGAAAGGCCTCTGGAATTTTTTGGCGATGGCTCAGTTCCAACCCTGTCAAATGTTCCAGGAATGTCAGTGGTAAGTGGATTCTGGCTCTTGTGACCTGCCTCCTGCTCTGTAGCTCAAGCTTAGGGGTGTCTATGACTTCCTGCAATTAGTCACTAATCTCTGGGTTACCTCATGTCACAGGTTAGGTTCTCAGGAAGCTGACACTGAGCTGGAGTTTGGCAGGTCGGCTATTTATTAAGGCTTAGCATTTGTGAGTATAACTGGGATGCAGGGCTGTGAAAGCCTTAGCCAACCCCACAGGGAGATGGAGAGTAGATAGGGCCCATCAGTTACCTGGCAGTGGGCCAAGAGACTGTCCCAAAAGAGCATGGCTTTGGGCAAGATGTTGTTCAAAAGCTGAGGCAGGCCCTGAAGACTGCTGACAGCTCGAGGCTGTTTGCCTGCAGAACTCCCAGCAGGTGGGACAACAAGACTTTCCTCAGCATGTCCCTTCTCCCAGCCCTTTGAACACATTTATAATCAATTCCACGTGCCTGGTTCCTTCTTTTTTTTTTTGAAATAGCTGGAGCACTTTATACTGCCTTGGCTGAACATGAACACGTACGGAAAGCACAGTGCCACCTATGAAATGGGAAGGTCATTTCTCATTTATCATACAAAGCTTGCAGAGAGAAGGTGCAAAGGAAAGCTCCGGCAGAGAGAAGGAGGCATCTCAGAAAGAGAGAACAGGGCCAAAAGACAGGCAGCAGGCTGGCCGGCTCATGCCCTCCACACACCCACAAGCATCATTGTTGAGACAGGCAGCAATGGAGGGATCTAGAAACACTAAGATACATGGGTGAACTCTAAGCCCGGAGAAGATGTGTTGTTTCTAGTTTCCTAGTGAAAGGTACAAGTTACTCAGAGGGAACAGTAGTATCATGATAGTATACCATACTCCCGTAAAGGTACCTGAAGGAAGGAAGGAGAAGAGGGGGGCAACAAACCAAACCAGCCAGATTATTTAGAAGTGTTCCCAGGCACTCCATCCTGATGCTCACAGGGGCTGGGAAGCTTGGAGTTACTTAGCTAGGCTACCACAGGAATATAGCACTCTGTTTATCAGGAAGAAGAGTGGAGAATAGATATTCAGTAAGCAATTGCCAGCATGGGCTACAGATGAGGATAATGAATTTAAAACTGAGTATTTTTTTGTCTGCCAAAAACCCAGAGTTCCCATTGTTATGGCTCTCCCCTTGATTTTTTGAAGAGGGTATTCATGGGTGAAATTCCAAATCCAAACCCACTGCTCTTAATTATTTTTCCTTTATGAATTTTGACTGTAGAATAAAAGATACTTAGATGAAAATTAGTGCCAAAATTGGCTAATCTAGATTGAATTGTTGAAGAGAAAAGACAAAGAGACAATCCACTATCCAGGTGGCCTTCCTTCTTGCAGTTCCATAAAGAGGGCTTTGGCATTGGGGGTAGTAGCCATCTTCAAGTGTGCCGTGGTGCATTATGGGACTCTATAGCCTTCACTTTCATCTCTTGTCCTTATTCACTTGACTGTATTCCAGTCATCCTGATGGGCTTACTTGGCCCATCTCAAAGCTGCTGCCAGCTGCATCGCTACTCAGTCTTGTATCTCTACTCAGTCTCGTATCCATCTTTTCGGGCTCCATTCAAACACTCAAGTTTCTAGCATTCCTTTCAATTGGATCTCACCCTTCTCCCCTGAGCACCCAGACAACCTTAGTGATACTACTCCATTAGGACAAGCAGTATGACTAGATCATAATATGGGCATGTGCTTGATTTCATTAAGTCAAGGTCTTTGCCCTATTTATCACTATAAGGCCAGGCCCAAGGACAACACCTGGTAAATATTTAAACTACTCATTATCGGTTTGTTGGGAGAACACAGGATGAATAAATATTATAATTAATGGTTATACGGTGAACGAACAAACATATACTAAAAGAAATGGGGGGTGGGAGTGGGAAAGGGCCAGCAAGATGGTTCAGCAGGAAAAGGTGCTTGCTGCCAAGTGTAATGACCTGAATTTTCTCCCCAGGATCCACACAGTAGAAGAAAAGAATCTATTTTAGCAAGTTTTCCTCTGGCCTTCACGTGTGTGCTATGCTTATGTGAAAACACACACACACACACACACACACACACACACAGCACATAAATGAAATAAAAGAGAAGTGAAGAAGGAAAAGAGGAAAGGGTTTAGGGACAGCAAAGAAGAGAGAAGGAAGGAAGGAATAAGGGGAGGGAGGGAGAGAGGAAGGGAGGGAAAGACAGAGAGAAAGGAAAGTATGAATGAGTGACCCTGCGGCTCACTCTGGGTGAGCATCCCCTGGCACCAGCACTGACAGCTTTCCAGGGTGGATAACACACACTCAGCAGTCCTCACACCTTCTCTTTGTCAGATCCTCCCTGACAGGAGCCCTTTCTTGTCACTGCTCATTATCTTCTCTGTATCCGAGGTGCCTTCTCTCCTCTTCCCCACAGATAAAGAAGGGAATCCAACTTAGCAGGCTCAGCGTGACCATGGGGGAAGAGCAAGCCCTGACTGCCTGCAATCCGGACAGACTCAGCAGCAGCTGCAGTGCAATGACTGAGACAGGTCTCTCTGAGGTAGACAAAGACAGGAGGGCCTGGTGACTTGTCATTTAACAGGAGGAAGGCCCTGTTTTTGCACAAGAGAAGCAGACGATAAGGCCACAAATGCAAAACCAAAAAGCTGTATTGGCCAAACAACAAGAATTGTTTAAAGTTAAAAAAAAAATGCAACAAACTAAGCAAGCCACTAACAAAATAGGCAGACAGATAACAAAGCCATGTCACCTTAACGGGAAAAAAAGCTGGCTTGACTTAGGGGTGAGCTTATCTTTTCAAAGACTATATCTGCTTTCAGCAGGTTTTATACAAATATAAGGGCAAGCCAAAACTCTTTGATTCCAATAATAATTCCTCTCTCTCTCTCTCTCTCTCTCTCTCTCTCTCTCTCTCTCTCTCTCTCTCTCTCTCTCTCTCTCTGTGAGTGTGTGTCTGTCTGTCACTCTGTCACTGTCTGTTTCTCCCTCCCACCTTCCCCTCCCTCCCTCTCCTTCCTACCTTCCCCTCCCTCCCTCTCCCTCCCACCTTCCCCTCCTCCCTCTCCCTTTCTCTTCCCTCCCCCTCTTTCACTCTCTCTTTCTTTTTCCTCTCTGCTCCCAAACCCCTGCTTCCATCCTCTCATAATCCATGCTTCCTCTCACTATGCACTACTCTTATATGATCCTTGGCCACTGGGCAAGGCCCCCAGTTCTAAGTGTCCTCTCCCCGATGTTGTCCTTTGATCTGGAAGGAAGTAGCAATCACAGTTCCCAGAAAGAAAGGCCCTCTTCAGAGCAAGGTACTACATTTCCTGTCCTATCGTACCTAGGGCTAAAATCAGATTATTTGGGGACAGAAGACATTTCATCTCAAAGCATTTAACAGACAGTAACTAAGGCACTCTCCCTGGTGCCAGAAGTACTTCCTGCTATTCTGAAGGTGTAGCAGAGTTCCTAGCTCCTTAGTTAAGATGAAAAGAAGAGCAGAACAAAGCAAAACCTACCTACCATACTTAATTGGTATTCTTTGTGTAAGTCCTATATCATAGAAAGGTACCTCCTTATCAGATCCCAAATGCAAGTCACACCTTCTATTTCAGTCTTGACGTGAACAGAAATAATTATTTCCACCCATTTCTCCTTCCAGCTAACAGAAAGGTGACATGAAGGAGAGCGCTTCTATACCGAGATGAAGAAAGATATAAACCAGAATCTCAACTAAACAGTAGACGAAGATACTAATGCACAAATGACACAAGGGTGGGAACCAGGTCCGCTCCTTAAACAGGAGGGTGTGTCTATAGCACACTGACCTCTGAGTGCCTGGGAGAAAGCAGAGTTGTTGAGATTGAGATTTAGGAGATTCTGTGTGTATGTGTGCCTTTGGAAGACAGAGGAGACAGGAACCAATAATGTATGAGAGCGTACCCTAAGCCATCACTTAGAAAGTCATCCAGTCACATGCTAATTCCAGAAGGCATCATCACACAATGTTGAGGGTAAAATGGGTTCCATTTATTTTTAGAGTCATTTATTTTATGTGTTTTGCATATATATATATATATATATATATATATATATCTCCCATGTGAATGCCTGGTGATCAAGAGGGAGATCTAATACCCTGGAACCAAAGTTACAGATCATTATGAGCTACCATGAGGGTACCAGGAACGAGCCCCAAACAAGCTATACTTTTTCATATATTGCTTATTTATTCACTCTTTACATCCCAATCGTAGCTCCCTTTCCCCTTCTCCTCTCAGTCCCAGCCTACCACCTTTCCCCACCTCTTCCCTCCCTCTTCCTCAAAGAAGGGTAACCCCACACTCACCCCATACCATACCAACCCATCCTGAAACATCAAGTTGAAGCAAGACTAAGTGGCTCCTCGCCCACTGAGGGCAGACAAGCCAGCCCAGACAGGGGAAAGGAATCTAAAGGCAGGCAGCAGAATTAAAGGAATTTGGAGTCATTAGAGACAGTCCTTGCTCCACTTGTTAGGGGACTCACATAAAGACCAAGGTACATATCTATTACATATTTGCAGGGGCCCTAGGCCCATACCATGCATATTCTTTGATTGGTGGTTCAGTCTCTGTGAGCCCCCCCTGGGCCCAGGTTAGTTGACTCTGTAGGTCTTCTTGTGGTGTCCTTAACCCCTCTGGCTTGCTCAATTCTATCCCCTACTTTTCCGTAAGACTCCCTATACTCCACCTAATGTTTGGCTGTGAGTCTCTGGATCCATTTACTGTTGGATAAAGCCTCTCAGATGACAGTTATGCTAGGCTCCTGTCTGAAATCATAGCAGAGTATCAGTAATAATGTCAGGGGTTAACTCCCTCCCAGGGGATTAATCTCAAGATGGGCCAGTCATTGGTTGGTTATTCCCTTAATCTCTGCTCCTTCTTTATCTCTACACATCTTGTAGGCAGGGCAAATTTTGGGTCGAAGGTTTTGTTTGTGGGTTTGTGTCCCCTTCCCTCCACTGGAAGTCCTGCCTAGATACAGGAGGTGGCCACTTCAGTTTCCATATCCCCTGTTAGTTGGGGTCTCAGTTATGGTCACCCCATATCCTCCCAGGAGCCTCCCCCAACCCAGATCTCCAGTTTGTCCTAGAGATGCCACCCCGCCGATTTCCTTTCTCTCTCCCAGCCCTCTCCTCCCACCTCTACTCTCCCCACACCTGATCCCCACATCGTTCCACTCCCTATCGTCTCTCCCACACAGGTCCCCCCCTCCATTCACTTCCGATGTCTGTTTTATTTCCCCTTCTGTGTGAGATTCAAGCATCCTCCTTTGGGCCCTCCGTGTTACTTAGCTTCTTTGGGTCTGTGCATTGTAGCATGGTTACCTTGGATTTTATGGCTAATATCACTTATAAGTGGTTATGCACCATGTATGTCACTTTGGGTCTGCACAGAGGGGTAATATCCAAAATATATGAAGAACTCAAGAAATTAGACACCAACAAATCAAAAAAAACCAATTAAAATATGGTGCAGTGTTAAGCAAATTCTCAACAGAGGAATCTCTAATAGCTGAGACGCTTTTAAAGAAATGTTCACCATCCTTAGTCACCAGGGCAGTGCAAATCAAAAGGACTCTGCGAGTCCATCTTACATCCCTCAGAATGGCTAAGGCCAAAACCTTAAGTGACAGCAGCAAGGGAAACACTCCTCCATGGCTGGTGGGAGTGCAAACTTGTACAACCAGTTTGGAAATCGATTTGGCCATTTCTTAGAAAATTGAGAATAGTTCACCTCAAAACCAAGTTATACCACTCCTGGGCACCTACCTAAAAGATGCTCCACTATGCCACAGGGACACTTGCTCAAAGCTACTTTATTCACAGTAGCTTTATTCATAATGCTCCAAAGCTGGAAACAACCCAGATGCCCCTCAACTGAATAATGAATAAAGAAAATGCAGTACAGCTACACAATGGAATATGATTCAGCTATTAAAAACAAGGACATCATGTATTTTGGCACACAAATGGATGGAACTAGAAGAGAGAGGCAACTCATTCCCAATTCATTTGAATAGTCTGCATTTTACTTGAGTCATCTACTCACATGTTTATGGAGGCTGAGAAACCCTATGATGCGTGATCTGTTAGCTAGAAGCCCAAGGAGAGCCAATGGTATAGTCGTAGTTCAAACCCAAAGGCCTGAGACCCAGGGCAGCCAATGATATAACTCCTGTTCTGAGTCTGAAGGCCCAAGACCTTAGAGCACATATGTCTAAGATGAGAGAAAATGGATATTCTGGCCAAAGTACACAGTTCATCCTTTCTCCATTTTGGGGTTTCTATTTGGACCCCTTATGGGTTATCTGACACTTGTTCACAGAGGAACAGCCTCTGCTTAAGGACTGGAGGCTGCACAGCCACAAAAGCATCTCCTTCAGGAGGATCTAATTCAGGACTGACTGAGAAACCAAGGGTTGCTGACGCAGACAATACCAACCAATCAGGAACTATTGTTAAGAAGAGATGCTTTCTTGGGACCGACGGGGCACGGGTGGAGGGTATTAAAGGAGCTTGCAGCACATTCAGTGGAGTTTACTGTGGCATTCCTCACCTGCTCCCAATCTGTTTTGTTGATTCTGCACCACATCACCTCCAACCCCCAAGGGCAGGTACGGTTGGGCATCAAGTAGTGCAGACCACAGGCGGCAGTTGACATGGGTGATGGCAACCTTCTTCACACAGTCCTATTGTAGACATACCCCCACAGAGGCACTCAACACTCTTTACCAGTTATCTGGGCATCCATGAGCTCATTCAAATTAATATATAAAACTAACCATTGCAACAGGTATCCAAGGGTATGCAATTTTTACACGTATAAGGAGACATAAAACTTGTCAGTCATTAGAACAAAAGTAAGCCATCATAAAAGACTAATGGCTTCACAGACAAGGGTCAGAGAAAGAAACCCACTTCCTGGTCCCCAAAACCTTTTCATTTCTGCCTCCACTCTTCATGTCCTTGGGTTCAGGGAGACAATTTCCCATTCTTCCCATGCCTGCTTCTTGCTCTTAGATAGTTAAATTAGATTTCTTATATGCTCCAAAGTCCACACATTGTACTTCCATTGCCTCTATCAAATTCAGTGGCTTCTACATCAGTCTTCTACTGCTGTCCAAAAAATTTGCCACAATATTTAGCAAATTAGTCTTTGAGGATTAGGAACCTAGGTATGACCTAACTGGCCCTCTGATTGCGTATCTCTCATAAGCCTGCACTCACAGTGTTACTTGAGTCATAGTTCCATCTGAAGACAAAACTTAGGGAAAGTATTCTAAGTTCATTCAGTGGCTGCCTTCAGAATTCAAAAGTCCACTTTTTAGTTCATTCACTCATTTTTAACCTTTCTGTGCTGTTATCTCATGATGTGGTAGTTGGCTACTCCAAAGCAAGTAATGTTAAGAGAGCGTGAGAAGTGTCTAGAATAGAAACCATAATTTTTGATTTTTAGTGAACCCAATCTTGGAATTCATAGCCTACCACTTCTGCCATATTTTGTTGATTATAAGTGAGTCACTAGGGCTAGCATACCATCAAGAGAGAAAGAATTTCACAGTGGCATGAATATCACATTCCAGGGCTTTGGGGAAGAGAGTGTCCTTAGAGACCACTTGTCACAACTTCCTGTGTCAGATTAACACTCAAAATTCACTGAATGTATATTTATAGCAGGTATGCTATATTTTCTGTACCCTTTCGGTCTTTGTTTCTGGACATCATCTGATGAACAGAGAATCTGAAGCCCTCCCTCTTTCTAGCAAGTGCTTATATCAATACTAAGGACAAAACTTATCAGGAGCTTGCACATCCCTTGGAAATAGATACTATTCCTATACTTTGCAGTGAATGGCATAGCATGCCAATAAAGATACCATTGGTGACTGACTAGATCTATAATGATACAGAAGAGGGAGTTCTAGTATGACATCCTGGCATCTCTGCTCTAATTATGACTGATTTAATCACTTTGACCTTGGGCAAGCAAAAGCTTCATAGGGCCCCAGTCTCTCCTTTACCTTAAAACACAGAGATTAGACCAAACACCACCACAACAGTATGTTCTAAAGAATTACTTTGTATTTAAATTTTGCTTGGAGTGGCATATCAGACACTTCCAGTGGCCCTTCCCATTCCTTTGGCCCATTTTTAACGTCTGCCACATCTGTGGTGGGCACTCTCTTCATGCTGACCATTCCTTCCTATCTCTGGGTCTTCTCTAATCAGATGGGAGTTTGCCTGTTCTGTGTACTTGCACAGCTTACAAAAGGGAGGGCATTTGTACCTGCAGAGACAATCCTTAACCATGGTCAGATGACAGATAGTGAATAAAGGTCTCCTGTTCTTCCAGTGGATTCTACAAAGCATCCTCTGTTCTTCCTTGATAACTAAGGCCACTCATCCTATTAAGGTCTAGTTCTCCCCTGTCTCTCTCTTTTCCTTGACCCTTTTCCTACATTCCTTCATTTGGATCTACCTCTCCAGTTATTCACCCTTTTCCCATGACTTCATGGTACTATATTTTCCTTTAAAGAGAACCAAAACTAAGACAGGGAACTATTTCATTCTCTGTTGGGTCTCTTCCATTAAACCCAAATAATGAGGAAACTTGGATGAAAAAAGGCAATGTGTGTGATCTGAACACAATCCCAGACAGACAGAAGAGCCTGGTCCTTCCGGTCCTGTATGCCAGGTTCAGTTAAGAAGCTGTCTAACTGCAGAGAAACCCTCGAAAGAGCCAGGCACCATTGCCTCTTGCAAGTAACCCGGAGCAGCTACAGATAAAGTAGATTGGGATCCAGAGTTCCCAGTCCTGAGTTGTCCTGGGCTACACTGGGCATGTGAGAATTTCCAGTGACGTACAAAATATCCTGGAGAATATCCATGAGGCCAGACATTAACAAAAGAGCTTGATAGAGAGATTTGCCACCGTGGAGCAAAAATGGATCCTACAGCCAAGTGAACTGATTTGGCCACCTGAACCGACTAGTTTGAAGTCATGGCTATTGACTGAGTGGCTGGTCAGTAGCAAACAGGGAGCTGAGATAGTAAGGAGGATCACACATCTCTGGGAGAGGACAGCACAGGTTCATTCCAGTCAACAACATGAACTTTAGCAGTTGGCAGTTACCAGGCATTGTAAATATCAGTTGCCATGGAGACATGAGGACTCCCAAAAGGAAACAGCAGCACCCTTAAAGAACCCTTTCTTTCATCACTATGAGATGTAGCATGCTCCTTCCCCATACTCAAGTCACAAAAGGGAAAAAAATTAGGGGAAAAAAACAAGAGGAACTGACCATTGAAAGGAAAAGATAGCAGATTTCTAAAAGGAATTATTTAAATTATTAAAATGGATCACAGTTGACAGACCAGACCAAGTTTAATCTCTCTCTCTCTCTCTCTCTCTCTCTCTCTCTCTCTCTCTCTCTCTCTCTGTCTGTCTCTCTTTCTGTGTGTGTCTGTGTGTGTGTGTTGTGTGTGTGTCTGTGTGTTTGTGTGTGTGTGTCTGTGTGTGTGTGTGTGTGTCTGTGTGTGTGTGTGTGTGTGTCTGTGTGTGTCTGTGTGTGTCTGTGTGTGTGTGTGTGTCTGTGTGTTTGTGTGTGTCTGTGTGTCTGTGTAGGTATATGCATATACATGTCTGATTTAGGAAATTACTTTTCATAAATGTATGGAACCTGGAGGTATCTTTAATTTTTTTCTAGGTGTCGATGGGGCAGGAAATAAGACTTCTTTATCAAAGAAAGGTCTCACTATGGAGATTTTTCTAGATTTCTGAGCTGGGAACACAATCCCTGCTCAGGGCAGGTTCATTTAAGCTAGGAATCCACACACAGCAAGTGTACTGCCAGTGTCTGGTTTAACTTGGAAGGCAGATGTCAGGGGCCTTAATACACTCAGCAAAAACTGTGAAAGAAGGATTGGGGTGGAGATGGTAGCATTTATTCATTTCATCTCCTTGGGCAGTCTTTTTCCCAGCCTTCCTCGGTTGTATCAATACTACCTGTGTCTCCCTCATTTTCCCCAGCCTCCACTGGGATGTCTCTTCTGCTGGTGACAGTTGCCGAGAGTTCCCCAGGGCAGGTCAAAGTATGATTTGTTTTTCAAGCTCTACCCACTTATTGATCTCCTGTCTAAGAAATGTCAGCAGCAGCCGGGAGCTCTCCCAGCTAAGGCACTTAACTTGGAAATCTGGGGTATTTGCCCATGTAAAATCCTTCCACTTCTACCTGTCTGGCTTTAGAACTATCCCCACCCCCACCTTGAGAAAAGTCTTCTAAGATGAAATGGCGAGACTCAAATACTGACGGGCTTTGAACCTTGGGTTGGGAACCAGATTTAAATTGGGCAAAAGACGTAAGCTCAGAGGCAGTGCTCCTCACTTCCTGTCTTCCCGCCCCTTCTAGTTGTCTTGTTCCTGAGAGCAGGTGGGAAATTTTTCCAGAAGAGTTTGACCAGGGCGGATGCCCAGGGGGTTCAGGAGTCAGAAACTAGAGCTCTGGTCCAGGCTCCGGACAGAAGTAATGACCTGTTATTCTCATGCCATCTCCTCACCTCACACCCCTATCTCCATGCAATTTAAATGCAGGGCTGTAAAGAGGGCGGGGAAGAGAAAGAGATTGTGTGTTTAGTGGTTAAACCTTTTAAAGTTTAAGTGCATAAACAGGGCCTTCTCCGTATCTGTCTATAGCAATTCCCCTGACAGTTACAGCAAAATTACAGAAACTGGGTCGTTTATATAACCCTTTGTATTGTCAAAGCACATTAAACGTCTGCCTCTCTGCACCCTGCTGAGCTGTCTTCAGCTGTCAGCTCCCCATACTGCAGCTCCACACACTGAGGGTAAAGGACTCTGGCAATGCGCACGTGGGGAATACCGGACCCTCAGGTGCAACAAATTTTTAAAAAGGAGATTTTAATTTCCTCTGCATATGAGCAGCCCACAGTTTTAGAATATCCCGGCTTCTCTGAATCTCAGCCAGATGCTTAGACACCTGGCTAGTGGGCTTTTTCCTCCCCAGTGGGCAAACCACAATACCTGTCTTTCCTTTTGGATAAGGTTGAAAGGGCTCATTCATTCATTCATTTAAAGGAGAATTATTGGATGTCTTTGAAACTACTAGTACTTTGAAGAATATGGATTAGTTGCTGGTTTTGTTTTACTAATTAATTTAGCATACAAAGTGATGAGTTTTATTGATACATGTGTGTATGCTATATGTGTATATATATATATGTATATGTATGTGTATGTGGTATGTGTGTGTATGTATGTGTATGTGTATGTGTATGGTATGTGTGTATATGTATGTGTATGTGTATGCTATGTGTGTATATGTATGTGTATGTGTATGTGTATGTGTATGTGTATGTGTATATGTATATGTATATGTATATGTATATGTATATGTATATGTATGTGTATGTGTATGTGTATATGTATATGTATATGTATATGTATATGTATGTGTATGTGTATATGTATATGTATATGTATATGTATATGTATGTGTATGTGTATGTGTATATGTATATGTATATGTATATGTATATGTATATGTATGTGTATGTGTATATGTATGTGTATGCACATATACTTTATTCTTGTCCCCCCACTCACATCCCTCCTCCCTTTTCCTGGTCCCCTTCATCCATCAATGTCCATAGTGTCCTTCACTCTGCTTACATACATACATCTCATACATCTCTTGCCCCCTTAAGCCTCCTCTCTTCCTTTTATGATCCTCTTTCTAATTGTGTGTGTGAGTGTGTGTGTGTGTGTGTGTGTGTGTGTGTGTAGAGTAGGGAGAGGAGAAGAAAGGGTCTTTATTAACTCCATATTCCAATTTTAAGCCAACAAGTTAGATACTACTATCACGGTGGTTTTATAGCAAGGAAAGTGAGGCATAGAGCAGCCCAGTGGGTGCTGTGGTTTGCTGCCAAGGTGTTTCCATTCGAATTGGAGCACTGGTTCTCTCAGTTGCTGGGGGTATTAACAAAGGGACAAGTCACATTTGATGCCCCTCCCAAAACTGACCTCAGGAGATTGATTTAAGGACAAAGTGAGGCAACATTACAGTGGTTCACTGATTCACTTAGATTCAGAGCAATTCGCTAGGGCCACCTTCAGTCTTGAGAGCCTAGGGAATTGAATAAAGCCCATTTATTGAAAGAAACTCTTTAGTAAACCTCTTACATTTTTGACTCTGGCCCCACTATCACTTGCCATGTGACCTTGACAAGTTGGGTATTACTTCCTTCCCTAGCTCTGGCGGGATCCCAGAAAACACTCTTGGCAATACAGGTAGAGATGGAGAGAGAGCTGCCGATGCAGATCAAGAGGAGTGGAAGCTATGGTTACAGATAGAAGATGGAGAGGGAGCGGCAGATTCAGACGGAGATAGAGATGGGGAGAGAAGTGGAAGGAGAGGTACTAATGAAGCCAGGCATGCAGTTGCAGTGAGAGGTGGAGTGTGTTTCCTGGGATATCACCTGAAGCAGAGGGGGAAGAAAACCAAACTTGTCACAGTCACATGGGTACTGGTGGTGGAGGTAGTTTTCACCTCACTACTCAGCTCTCCCTTATTTCTCGAGAAGTTTCTCCCTGCCATTGTGGTGACTGGCCCTTTATTCATATTTCTTGAGTCACTTAATCCTTCAGCCCTGAAGGTATCATGACTTTCAGTTTGACACAGGGGGGGGTCTCAAGACCCAATAAGTTCAGCAAGACTGACTTGTTTTGCAGCTCCAGTCTCATCTCAAGCCCAGACATTGCTTCAGCCCTGTGTGGGAAATGTAGAATTTTTCAGAGGTACTACTTCTATTTAACGGATTCCTTACATTTCCTGGAGCAGGCAACACTTTCCTTATCTCTCTTGTTGGATGTGTATCAGGAAGGTAACTGCTAGAATAAAAACAGGGGTGCTAACTGGAAGATGCCCCTCCTGTGATGTGATTTGTGGAGCTGTGAGGATTTTCCAAAATTGGAAATGTCCCTTATTCACCAGCAACACCTAAAATTCCATTTTTTTTTTTGAGACAGGTTCTCACTCTCTATCCCTGGATGGCCTAGGACTCACTATGTAGACTAAGCTGGCTTTGAACTTACAGAAATCTATATGCATTAGCCTCTTTAGTGCTAGAATTAAACCATATACTACCACACCCAACTCTATGTTTTTTTAAAGCTAAGTATCCATGCATATCATCCCACTTCACACAGGCATTCACCAAAGATAAGAAGAATCATAATTCTTATGCTTATATCTGAATGCGCAAAGACGCTTTACTTATTTCAAGCCTGGAAATAATCCAAGTGTCCATCAACAACTGAATTGCTAACTAGTTGTGCCATATCAATATTTTTCAGAAATAAAAAATAAATTGATAACTGTCTCAACATGGATGAATTCCAAAATCGTTGAACAAAATAGCTAGCTGCAAAGGGTCCATGCTTTATGACTGGCACTTAGCTGAAGCTCTTGAACAGGTGAAGCTAATCTATGTTGATGCAGGACAGTGTGGGCTAGAAAGTAGAAAAGAGAACTTTCTAGAGAGGTGGATGTTTTCCATATCTTATTGGGAAAATGATTACATGGGTGTACCTACTTGTCAAAATTCATCAAAATGAACAATTAAAATGGCTACATTTTGTTGTGCATGATTTATACATATCTAAAACTGATTTTTAAGAATAGATTGCAAACACAATAAAGAAGACATTCTTAGCAAGACTGTACATGCACGCCATTGCAAACCCACTTGTGTTTTCAGGGACAGGAAGGCCTTAAATGTTTCTTCTTTCACAAGTGTGCATACACTTACTGAACTCAAGCACACAGGAAACAAAGCGAACATCCAAAATAACCATTGTTAGCTGCGTATTTAGCAGATAGCTTGCTTACTAGAATTCTGCCTCCCTTGGGGGTTAAATTCTTACGGAAAGATTCTAAAATAGTATAGTAACCAATCTTTCACTATGAATGGTAAAGAAGGACTGAGGGCCAGTTCTAACACCAGACTGCCTCACCTGCTTTGCCAGGAAGATGGTGGAGAAGCCACACAATTCCCTCAGATGTCTGTGACTTAATGCAGGTTTGAAATTACAATCCTGTCACGCTTGTTTAATGCACTACAATGCAGTGAAATCCTATTATCTGTCATCTATTAACTGTGCTGACAGATGCAGATGGAACTGTGGACAACAGCACACATACCTCACTCCCTTGGGAACCAGGGAGCTTGGAAAATTCTGTCTCAGCAAAAGTTTCCATGAGCAATCATCTCAGCCTCCAGATGCAAGCGGGGATGCAATGCGTTGTGTTCAGTAGCACCTGGTAGAGGGAAGCATGTGAGTGGGCCTGGGTGTGCACGTGCATGTACCAACAGGAGCTAGGGCAGCAGTCTGTGAGATATTTCAGAAACTAGCAGCAGCAGCAGCAGCAGCAGCAGCAGCAGCAGCAGCAGCAGCAGCAGCACTTGGGAAGTTGAAATACTGCAACCTATGAGTCAATCCAAGCAGAAAGCTTTCGGTTTCTAATTCTGTACCTGTTGTTTCCAACACCTTGCAACAAGTCAATCTGTGCAGACGCTCACACTCTTGGTATTTCTCATATTCAGTTCTAGTAGGGTGCAGGATCAGCAGGGGTCTGATCCATTTATTTCTTTGAGAAGACCCCTGATCGTCACTGATTATTTTTGCAAACACTCAGGAATTTTCAGTGTCCACATTCATAAACATTCAATTAAAAAAAAGCTCATCTGGGCTGACAATTCATTTTTCCTTCTACAGGCAAAGTTGACCTACGCCCCCAAACAACAACAACAACAACAACAACAACAACCAAACCAAACAAACAAAGAGGCATGAGAAGTCCTCATTTTAGTTGTTAGTCAGGGTTATTCAAGAGACTCTTAAAGCAAATCGACAAATGTTATTGCCCCTGGTTCCTTCCAAGAAGTGAAAGGCATAGCCTTATTCCTGAAGATGCCATGCACTTCAGAAGCAGGGCCCAGAGGACTCAGAGTTGGAACTGACCTGCATGCCTTTCCCCCTGAGAACTAGCTTTCATGGAACTAGAAGGTACTCTGCAATATTTCAAATGAGAGAAGCAACCAACACTTTTACCCAGCTATGATGCCTATGAAACACAACAAAGACAAACATGGCATGATAACCTTAAGGGTATAGGCGGAGTGGCATGCATACTTTGGTGGTAAGCCCTCTACCTGGACTCAAGAGTTGCTTAACAAAAGAAATCATGCCTAGGACTGGAAACCTAGCCAACTACCCATGGCCAGTTAGGTCTTGGATCTTGGAGGAGAACCTATAACCTCTACTTTATTAAATCAACATAATCCCCAATCTAAATATTTATTCTTATGTGCACATATAAGTGTAGTTCTCTCCTCTCATCTTTTTGTCTCCTAGTAATGTCAGAAGCTACACCAATATTTGTCTTTTTTATGCCTAAACATGAGTAGAGGACAACAACATTACACATGCCAAAGTGGACAGGGATAGGGATAGGATAGCCCAGGAAGCTTCAACCCTACAGAAAGAACTACGGGCAACTGAAGATGCTGAGCGTGAGAGAAATAGTCTTCCCCAGGGAAGCATATACCAATTGGTTGTCCAATACCAAATGGTCAGCCCTGAATACAAATAAGACACAAATCACATTATACAGACTGAGCAGGTTATATTTCAGAATATATGTATATATTTATAAATATAGTCACATGACAATAATTAATGAAAAAAGAGGTCATTCATTTGAAAGAAAGCAAGGAGGAGTATCTGGGATGGTTTGGAAGGAAGAAAGGAAGGAAAGCCTGATTCAATTATAATCTCAAATATAAAATAAAAGCCTCAATCAGTTTTTGGCTGTGGTTCTTCAACATCTATTTATCAAGCATCTACTTCATGCTAGATCCTGATTATATAGCCAGAAACAAGACAGAAAATCCACATCTTCTCGAAAGGCTGTATTTTAAATCATCAATGAATAAATTACATAATGTGTTTGATAATACAGTGAGGGAAATGTAATACAGGGAGAGGCAGAAATTGGCCTCAGATTTAGAGAATATGTTGGGCACATTCTGAGTGAAAAGAATGCTGTTGAGCAAAGGCTTAAAGAGGTGGAAGGAGTCACCTCTATAACATCTGGGAAGACAGACACAAAGAGGAAGACCAGCTTACACAGAGGTGATAGAAAAGGAATGTGCTGGAGTAGTAAAGAAGCAGCAAGAAGTCCATATCCCAGTACTAACTCACCAAGAGAAACCACAACTATGGGGGTCAGATTGTCAAGGTCCTTGTAGACAGTCATAAGATTTGGTCTTTGACTTGAGTGAGGTCGAAGCTTTGAGAAGAAAGTGGATTTGTTCTGACTCAGATTTCGAATGTGTCTCTGGCTGCTATGCTGAGAACATGCTGTCCCGCTGGGTCAGAAGCAGGAAAACTAGTTTGGAACATTTTAATTTTCAGACATTCAATAGCTATTCAACTGAAATGCCAAGTGGGGATTTGAATGTACAAATCTGGCTGGAGATTAAAAACTTGGAAGATACCGGCATATATACGATGCCTACAGTCATGAGAGTGGATTGAATTATTACAAAGGTTGGGATTGGAGACAGAGAACAGTAGCCAGAGAACACACACCTAGTTTTCTCTGACATTAAACGGTTAAGATGTTCTCTTGAATACAAAAATCTCTTCAGTCATTTTTTTTCTTGTAAAATAATGTCCAGATTGAAACCACACTAAATTATCTTAAGATGACAGTAATCATGGTGATAGCTGACAGTGGTGTCATTTATTTTATGCTTTACACCTGCCTAGTCACAGAAAATAAAGAAAAAACGATTTGGAATAGCAGCATAGAAATCTTAGGAATCCAAACATGGTATCTGCAGATTCGTGGATTTATATCAGTTCGTTTTTTATTCTTTCCATTTTGCTTGGTGAGAACCTCTACCATTGTCATCACCAGGGACCAGCAGAGCAGGACCAATGGTAACAGTAAAGTAGTTCCTTTCTGACATTCCTAATACCCTAGATCTTTTTTTTCCTCAAGAGATGCTAGCACATCTGTCCTCCTACATCACTGTGTCGTTCACCATCCTGAAAAGTTCTTAGTACTTTTTGTCAATCCTCTTCAAGCTACATATCTGCATTCCATACACTTTGAAAATTCAACTAAGAAATAGATCACTGCCTAGGTCCCAGGCAGCATACTGGATGACTCATAACCAGAACACTTCTGATGTATACTACAAAGGCGTTAAAATTTGAACTCCTTTAGGAATGAGGCCAGGAGATTGTGGATAGTACCTTCCAGCCTGAACTTAACTAGATGAGGTATCTTTCAAAATAAAGCTATCATTATCACTCTAATACTCTAATAATTTAATACATAAAAATATCCAGAGTAGAAACCCAAGTTACTTATCATACGCATGACCATTAAAATGTCAACATGCAGGGGGCTGGAGAGATGGCTCAATGGTTGAGAGTACTGATTGCTTTTCCACAGGTCATGAGTTCAGTTCCCAGCAAGCACATGGTGGCTAATAACCATCAGTAATGGAATTCTGACATATATAAAACAAATACGCCTGTTTTAAAAGTTTAAAATGTTTTTCAACATGAATGGGAAGAGACAATAACACCAATGATGGGGGAGTGCATTTGTTTGAATTATCTGACAAATGTTTTGGAAAAAAGAAAGTTCAAACAATCATAAATACTCCTGTAATAGATTACAAGTGGAGACTCTAAAGATCAGGGGAAGCTTTGTTTTACTTTTGAGATAAGGTGCTCTGTGTTTGAGGATGGCCTAAAAGTGGAAATGTAACAAAACCTGGCATGGACCATACCACTGTGTCTCAGCCTCCCAAGTGCTAGGATGTGCATCCCAAACACAACAGTCAATAGAAGTTCTTCAATGGAACATTAAAAGAATTTTAAAATTTAAGAAATTAACCTAATGTTATAAGAAAGAGTCAGTAAATATGAAGACAGACCAACTACCAATCTGAATAACAGGCTTTAAAAAGACGAATAGGACAGATCATGGAAACAAATTAAACAGAGACATAGAGGAACTAACAGAAGTTATGAACCAAATGGACTTAACAGATATTTATAGAACATTTCATCCTAAAACAAAAGAATAAAACTTCTCTTCACCTCAGGGTACCTTCTCAAAAATTGACCATATAATTGGTCATAAAACAGACCTCAACAGATAATGAAGATTGAAATAATCCCAAATATTCTATCAGATCACCACAGACTAAAGCTGGTCTTCAATAACAACAACAACAACAACAACAAAAAAAAACAACACAGAAATCCCACATAAACATTGAAGTTGAACAACGCCTTTCCAATGATAACTTGGTCAAGGAAGAAATAAGGAAAAGAAATTAAAGACTTCTTAGAATTTAATGAAAATGAAGGCACAACATACTCCAACCTTATGGAAGTAGTCCAAAGGAAAACTCATAGCACTGAAGTGCCTCCAAAGAGAAACAGGAGAGAGCATATACTTGCAGCTTGACAGCACACCTAAAAGCTCTAAAACAAAAAGAAACAAATACACCTAAGAGGAGTAGAAGTCAGAAAATAATCAAACTCATTGCTGAAATCAACCAAGTAGAAACAAAAAGGATCATCCAAAGAATCAACAGAACCAAAAGTTGGTTCTTTGAGAAAATCAACAAGATAGATAAACCCTTAGCCAGACTGACCAGAGGGAACAGAGGCAGTATCCAAATTAACAAAATCAGAAATGAAAAGGGAGACATAACAACAGAGACTGAGGAAATTCAGAACATCATCAGATCTTAGTACAAAAGCCTATACTCCAAAAAAAAAAAAAAACTGGAAAATCTGGAGGAAATGAACAATTTTCTAGACAAATACCAGGTACCAAAGTTAAATCAGGATCACATAAACCATCTAAAAATCCCCATAACTCCTAAAGCAATTGAAGCAGTTATTAAAAGTCTCCCAACCGAAAGGAGCCCAGGACCAGATGGGTTTAGTGCAGAATTCTCAGACCTTCATAGAAGACCTCATATATACCAACAGAGGGAGCTCTAACCAATTCCGTCTATGAAGCCACAATTATGCTTATACCTAAACCACACAAAGACCCAACAAAGAAAGAGAACTTCAGACCAATTTCCCTTATGAATATCGACACAAAAAGAACTCAATAAAATTCTTGCAAACTGGATCCAAGAACACATCAAAACGATCATCCATCATGAAGTAGGCTTCATCCCAGATATGCAGGGATGGTTCAATATATGGAAATCCATCATTGTAATCCACTATATAAACAAACTCAAAGAAAAAACCACATGATCATTTCATTAGGTCTGAGAAAGCATTTGACAAAATTCAACACTTCTTCGATGCAAGTCCTGGAAGGATCAGAATTTAAGGCCCATACCTAAACATAGTAAAAAGCAATATACTGCAAACCAACAGCCAACATTAAAATGAAAATGAAGAGAAACTTGAACAATCCCACTAAAATCAAGTGACTAGACAAGGCTGCCCTCCCTACTTTATTCAATATAAATGCAAGTCCCTAGCAGATAATAGACATGAAAGGAGGTCAAGTGATACAAATTGGAAAGGAATAGATCAAAATATCACTATTTGCAGATGACATGATAGTATACTTAAGTGACCCCAAAAGTTCCATCAGAGAATGACTAAGCCTGATAAACAACTTCAGTAAAGTGGCTGCCTATAAATTAACTCAAAAAAAAAATCCATAGCCTCACTCTATAGAGGATAAACAGACTGAGAAAGAAATTAGCAAGCTAAACACCTTTCACAATAATAGTCCCCAAATAATATAAAATACCAATACTTGATGTAACTCAAACCAAACAAGTGAAAGATCTGTGTGGTAAGAACTTCAAGCCTTTGAAGAAAGAAATTGGGAAGATCTCAAAGATGGAAAGATCTCACACTCATGTGATTGGCAGGATTAATATAGTAAAAAAATGGCCATTTCTTCAAAAGCGATCCTAAAGACTCCAATGTAATCCCCATCAAAATTCAACTCGATTCTTTACAGAGTTAGAAAGAGCAATTTGCAAATCCATTTGTAATAACAAAAATCACAGAATAGTGAAAACTATACTCAACAACAAAAGAACTTCTGGGAGAATCATGATCCCTGTCCTCAAGCTGAATTACAGAGCAATAGTGAAAAAAAATTGTATGGTATTGGAACAGAGACAGGCAGATAGATCAGTGGAATAGAATTGAAGACCCAGAAATGAACCCACACGCCTATGGGCACCTGATGTTTGACAAAGGAGCCAAAACCATCCAATGGAAAAAAGATAGCATTTTCAGCAAATGGTGCTGGTTCAACTGGAGGTCAACATGTAGAAGAATGCAAATCGATCCATTCTTATAGCCCCATACAAAGCTTAAGTCCAAGTGGATCAAGGATCTCCACATCAGGCCAGATGCACTCAAACTAATAAAAGAAAAAGTGGGGAAGAGTCTTGATCACATGGGCACTCGGGAAAATTTCCGGAACAAGACACCAATGGCTTATGCTCTAAGATGAAGAATCGACAAATGGGATCTCATAAAGCTGTAAAGCTTCTCTAAGCAAAGGACTCTGTCATTAGGACAAAACAGCAACCAACAGATTGGGAAAAGATCTTTACCAATCCTACATCCAATAGAGAGATAATATCCATAATATACAAAGAACTCAAGAAGTTAGACTCCAGAGAGCCAAATAACCCTATTAAAAATGGGGTACAGAGCTAAACAACGAATTCTCAGCTGAGGAATATCTAATGGATGAGAAGCACCTAAAGAAATGCTCAATATCCTTAGTCATCAGGCAAATCAAAACAAGCCCGAGATTTAGAATGGCTAAGATCAAAAACTCAAGTGAAAACAGATACTGGCGAGGATGTGAAGAAAGAGGAACACTCCTTCATTGTTGGTGGGATTGCAAGCTGGTACATTCACTCAGGAAAACAGTCTGGTTCTTCCATAGAAAATTGGACATGGTACTACTTGAGGACCCAGCTATAATACTCCTGGGCATATACCTAAAAGATGCTCCAACATTCAACAAAGACACGTGCTCCACTATGTTCATAGCAGCCTTATTTATAATAGCCAGAAGCTGGAAAGAACCAAGATGCCCTTCAACAGAGGAATGCCCTTCAACAGAAAATGTGGTACATCTAAACTATGGAGTACTACTCAACTATCAAAAACAATGACTTCCTGAAATTCATAGGCAAATTGATTGAACTACAAAATAACATCCTGAGATAACCCAATCACAGAAAAACATACATGGTATGCATTCAGTGATAAGTGAATATTCGCCCAAATGCTCGAATTATCCAAGATACAGTCCGCACCACATGAAGCTCAAGAAGAAGGATGACTAAATTGTGGCTACTTCACTCCTTCTTTAAAGGGGGAACAAAATATTCATAGGAGGGGATATGGAGGCAAAGTTTGGAGCAGACACTGAAAGAACAGCGATTCAGAGCCTACCCCACATGTGGTCCATATGTATATATATATATACAGCCACCAAAACTAGATAAGATTGATGAAGCTAAGAAGTGCATGCTGACAGGAATCAGAATCAGATGTCTCCTAAGAGGCACAGCCAGAGCATGTCAAATACAGAGGTGAATGCTAGCAGCAAACCATTGAACTGAGAACAGGACACCCGTTGGAGGAATTAGAGAAAGGATTGAAAGAGTTGAAGGGGTTTGCATCCCCATAAGAACAACAATGCCAACCAACCAGAGCTCCCAGGGACTAAACCACTCCCCAAAGACTGACCCATGGCTCCAGCTGCATATGTAGCAAAGGATGGCCTTGTTGGGCACCAAAGGCAGAAGGAGCCCTTTGCTCCTGCCAAGGTTGTACCCCCAGTGTAGGGGAATGTTGGGGGGCCGGAAGGGGTGGATATGGAGGGGAACACTCTTATAGAAGAAGGGGAGGGGGAGCAGATAGTGGGCTATGGACAGGAAACCGGGAAAGGGAATAACATTTGAAATGTAAGTAAAAAATATATTCAATAAAAAGTTTTAAGGAAAGAAAAAATATTATTTTGCTTTACTAGAAAAAAGATGAATAGGACTTTGGGATCTAGAGGATTTAATATTCATGTCATCAGATCCCAAATAGAAGAGAAAAAGTATAGTGTTAAAAGTAGCTTGAAACAATAATATCTGATAGTTTTCTGTATTAGCTAGCTTTCTTTCACTATAACAAACTACATGAGATAATTGACTTAAAAGAAGAAAATGAATCTGGTGATGCAGTCCTGTGATCCCACTTACTTGGGAAGTTGATGTAGAGGATCAAAATCTAAAAGTCTAGCTAGGCTACAGAGAAAGGTGAAGGCCTGCCTAGGCAACTCAATAAAATGCTATTTAAAGTAAAAATCTTTTACAAGTAAGGTACAGATATAGATGTGCAGTAGAATACTTGCCTGGCATGCTCAAAGCTTAAGGTTCAGTTTCAAATATCCAAATAAATAAAGGGATGGATAGATAGAAAGATAGACAAGAGATAGATAGATAGATAGATAGATAGATAGATAGATAGATAGATAGATATAGAGATAATTGATAGATTGGTAGATAGATCGATAGATAGATAGATAGATAGATAGATAGATAGACAGATAGATAGATAGATAGATAGATAGAGATAGATAAAGAGAGAGATAGAGAGATAGAGAGAGAGATAGATAAATGGGTGGGTGGGTGGGTAGGTGGATGGATGGATAGAAAGATAGATAGATAGATAGATAGATAGATAGATAGATAGATAGATAGATAGATAGATGATAGATAGATAGATAGATAGATAGGCAGACAGACAGAGAACCAGGAAAAGTTTGTTTGGCCTCTCCATCCACAATGGGTTGGGCCCACCCACATCAATCATTAATCAAGAAAACAATTCAAAGACCTGCCTACAGGCCGATCTATTGTAGATATTTTCTTAGTTGAGATTTCCTCTTAACTATGCCTAGGTTTGTGTCAAGTTCACACACACAGAAAACCCAGCAGAATACTGATTTTTAAAAAGTCATCATAATCATAAACATATAAATAATGCATTTTACAAATGAGAGAAGGAAAAATAAAGCCACCCCTTGGTATCAGAAAATACAAAGAAGTAAGTAGATTGTCTCTAGAATAATTGCTATGGAAAGTTCTTAAACAAAATGAAGACTGATAGTAATAAGTCTCTATCTCAGTAAAGATATTCTTCTCTTTTGAGATGTTTACAATATGTTTAACAATAGAAAGAAAACAAGGGTTCTATAAGTGTATCTTCTAGAGTTTTAATTGTAAATAGATGTGCTATGTAAGACAAATACAACACAAAAATGTAGTAGTGTACAGGACTGAAAAAACCCAGGTAACATTTCTACTTTTTAATTAAACTGGAATTTTTTAATTCAAAATAGATGGCCAAACATTCAGTATGTATTTTACAATCATAAGGGCGACCCCTAAAATAATTACATGATATATAGTAAAAAGATGACAATAGATAATATTAAATTCTTAAAGATATTCAAATAATGATATGATTGAACAGTGTCTTATCCTGGATTTAGTATACAAAAGGTAAGATGAGTAGTAAAGTAAGCAAAAGTAAAGACTAGAGTTTGGGGCTGGAGATGGCACAGTTCTTCCAGAGGTTCTGAGTTCAACAGTAGATGGGATCTGATGCCCTTCTGTATGTAAAATGTACATGTAGGGGAGAACTTTAGCATACAGAATAAATCTTTTTCTTAAAAAAGATGAGTTTAATTCATGGTATAAATCATATATAATTTTCTTTATTTTTAAATGGATCTGGTAATATAATAATCTAATATTTCATGTATTAATATATTTCATTATCACTGAAATTTTCTATAAATTGACATTTTCCCAAAATAAAAAATGTAGACACATTTCAGGTAACCCAAAATTAGGTCAAAAAGCTGGAGCAAAAGAATTTTTTAAAATGTAAGAATTAAGCAGAAAGCAAATATTAAAATGTAGAAGTATTCTAAACATGTCAATAATTGCTATAAATGGAAAAACACATTTTATTAAAATAATGATGCAGAATACATTGATATAAGAAGGTGGCTCATCGGGTTGGGGATTTAGCTCAGGGTAGAGCGCTGCCTAGGAAGCTACAAGGCCCTTAAGGTCTGCACCCAGCTCTGAAAAAGAAGAACCAAAAAAAGAATATGGTCATCAATAAGCTGTCTACAAGAAACTCATTTCAAATATAATGATGTAGGTAGGTTAAAAGTGAAAGGAGATTAAAAAAAGGGATTCGGCATGCATTCAGCAAAGAACCGTGAGCATAACTGCATTAATATCAGACAAAAAAAGATTCAGAGCAGTGAAAGTCACCAGAGATCAAGCAGGACACTAAATACCCACAAGAGGATCCATTCACCAGGAAGATTAAAGAATGCTGAATATGCTTGTATTTAACACAAGAATTTCTAGGACATAAATAAGAAAAAATTTGACATAATTGAAAAGAGAAACAAATAAGCCCACATTTTCATCACCAAATTGTCAACAGTTCTTTCTCGATAATAGAAATGGTAGGCAGATCATGGATGAGTATATAAAAGAACCACTCAACAAGGAGGTTTTACCTGGAACTGGAAATGTAGGTAATTAGTCAGGTAATGAAATCATGGTTATTGGAGGAGAATCTACAACCACTGATTTACTATACCAGTATATTCCCTAACACCAATTTATAAGGAAACTTCATTTTGAAACAGCTAGTGACCATTACAGAAAACCACAACCAATCAATATGCAAAGTCATGGAGCACAGTCCCAGTGGATCCATCTATAAAACCCATTCCCACAACTAACATGGCAGAACATTGCAGAAGAGGGGGTGGAAAGATAGTAAGATCCAAAGGGTTAGCGAGTTTGCTGCAAGATTGTATTTCCTAGTAACATCAGAATCTGTATACAGGAAGTCTCGCCGACATGACTGCCCAAACATGAGCTGAACAATGAGGACATCAAACAAATATGCCAAATTGCATGAGGAAAAGCCCTCAAGCACTCAGCCCAACACAAAGGGCTATAGGAAACCAAAGAAAGCTGGAAACAGGAAAGGTAGTCTTCTCCAAGGTCATCCCTGAAAACATATATACGTGTAATATTATATGAACTTAACGGGTTATATTTGGTGATAAATTTGTGTGTATATATGTATATATACATATGATAGCGAGTGATTCCAAAAGAGGTCATGAATTTGAAAGAGAATGGAGAGTTGGAAGCAGGACAAGGAAGGGAAAATATTGCAACTAAAATACAATCTCAAAGCCAATCAGCCAACCAAACACACAAACAGAAAGAAACAAATAATAACATCAATCAAATGACATTTATTGACTATCTTATTCAGCAACAGCAAAATGCGCACCAAATTTTCAGGTGACTATGAAATAGTCATCACAGTAGAAAGCATAAAGCAAAGCTTAACAATTTAAAAAATGATGCGGTGAGAAATTCCTATGCCATATGGAATCAAACTAGAAAAAAGCATTAGAAAGGCAAATGAGAAAGATCCAAACACCAGGAAGGTTCTACGATTAACACCATACATTTAAGCAATCCATGGATCAAAGTAAAAATACAAGAGAAAAAAATATAAAACACTTGAACTGAACAAAACAAAAATACCATAGCTTGAAATTTATGGTAAGTATATATCAACAGTGCTTAAAAAGAAATTCAGAGATTTCAATATTTATAGTAAATAAGATAAAATGTTGCAAATAATAATGAATAATGTTTATCATAAGGTAACAAAACAAGAACAAAATCAGCTCCAATTAAGCACAAGAAACAAAACAAAAATGGGAACCAATGAAAGATAAGCTAAATAACAGAGAAAATCAATGGAATAAAAATAGGTATTTTGAAAAGATCAATAAAATTGATAAACTATTGAGAGTGGAGAGAGCACACCAATCATCAGTATCAGAAAGAGGGAATACTACTACAGATCTTGTAAATGCTAGAAAGATAATAAAGAAATGATATGGACAATTCTATGCAAAAGAATTTGAAAAGCTACACGAAATGGATCAAGTCCTTATAAATCACAAATAAGAAAAACTAAGATGAAGTAAATAATCTAACATTTTTTCAGTAACCAAACTAGCTACATTTTGATTCAAAACCTTCCATAAAAGTATTTCCATGCTCAGGTTATAAATTCTGCCTAATACTTAAAGAAAAGTAATGCCATCAGTTCTTTACAAAAAAGTCTGTTCTAGAAAAAGTAGAAGATTTAAGTGCTTCTTAATTCGTTTTCTGAGGTCCACAACATTTCCCTGTTACTAAAAACAGACAAAATTGTCACAAGAAAGAACACAACACACTAATATCTTTCATAAACATACATAAAATCTCAAGTAGGCTTTATCCCAGGGATACAAGGATGGTCTAATATATGGATATCCATAAACAAACTCAAGGAAAAAAAACCACATGATCATTTCATTAGATGCAGAGAAAGCATTTGACAAAATTCAACACCCCTTCATAATAAAAAACCTGGAAAGATCAGGAATTCAAGGCCCATACATAAATATAGTGAGAGCAATATACAAGAAACCAGTAGCAGACATCAAACAAAATGGGAAGAAACTTAAAGCAATCCCACTAAAATCAATGACTAAACAAGGCTGGCCACTCTCTCCCTACCTATTCAATATAGTAATCGAAGTCCTACCTAGGGCAATCAGACAACAAAAGGAGGTCAAATGGATACAAATTGGAAAGGAAGAAGTCAAAATATCACTATTTGCAGATGGCATAATAGTATACTTAAGTGACCCCAAAGGTTCCACAAAAGAACTCCCACAGCTGATAAACAATTTCAGCAAAGTGGATGGCTATAAGAGTAACTCAAACAAATCAGTTGTCTTCCTCTACTCAAAGGATAAAGAGGCTGAGAAAGAAATTAGGAAAACAACACCCTTCACAATAGCCACAAATAACACAAAATACCTTGGCATGACTCTAACCGAACAAGTGAAAGATATATATGACAAGAACTTCATAGAAGTTCTGAAGTTTCTGAAGAAAGAAATCGAAGAAGATCTCAGAAGATGCAAAGATCTCCTATGCTCATAGATAGGCAGAATTAATATTGTCAAAATGGCCATCTTGTCAAAAGCAATCTACAGATTCAATGAAATCCCCATCAAAATTCCAACTCAATTCTTCATAGAATTAGAAAGAGAAATTTGCAAATTCATTTGGAAAAACAAAAACAAACAAACAAACAAAAAAAACCCTAGGGTAGTGAAAACTATTCTCAAAAATAAAAACTTCTGGGGGAAACACGATCCCTGACCTCAAGCTGTATTACAGAGCAATAGTGGTAAAACAACAACAACAACAAAAAAAAAACTGCATGGTTTTGATACAAAGATGCAGGAAGATCAATGGCATAGAATTGAAGACCCATAAATGAACCCACAGACTTGATCTTTGATTTGACAAGGAGCTAAGACTATCCAATGGAAAAAGACAAATGGTGCTGGTTCAAATAATTTGGTAAGAATGGAAGAATGCAAATTGATCCATTCTTATCTCCTGTACAAAGCTCAAGTCCAAGTGGATCAAGGACCTACATAAAACCAGATACACTGAAACTAATAGAAAAGAAAGTGGGCAAGATCCTGGAACACATGGGCATAGTGGAAAATTTCCTAAACAGAACACCAATGGTTTATGCTCTAAGGTCAAGAATCGACAAATGGGACCTCATAAAATTGCAAAGCTTCTGTAAAGCAAAGGACAATGTCATTAGGACAAAATAGCATCCAACAGATTAGGCAAAGGTCTTTACCAATTCTATATCCGATAGAGGGCTAATATCCAAAATATACAAAGAACTCAAGAAGTTAGATTTCAGAGAATTAAATAATCCTATTAAAATGGGGTACAGCACTAAACAAAGAATTCTCAACTGAGGAATATCAAATGGCTGAGAAGTACCTAAAGAAATGTTCAACATCCTTAGTCATCAGGGAAATGCAAATCAAAACAACCCTAAGATACCACCTCACACGAGTCAGAATGGCTAAGATCAAACATTCAGGTGGCAGTAGATGCTGGCTAGGATGTGGAGAAATAGGAACACTCCTCCATTATTGGTGGGATTGCAAGCTAGTACAACCACTCTGGAAATCAGTCTGGCGTTCCTCAGAAAATTGGACATAGTACTACCTGAGAAAACAGCTATACCACTCCTGGACATATAGCCAAAAGGTGCTCCAACTTATAACAAGGACACATGCTCCACTATGTTCATAGTAGCCTTATTTATGATAGCCAGAAATTGAAAAGAACCCAGATGCCCTTCAACAGAGGAATGGATACAGAAAATGTGATACATTTACACAATGGAGTACTACTTATCTATTAAAAACAATGACTTCATGAAATTCTTAGGCAAATGGATGGAACTAGAAAATATCATCCTGAGTGAGGTAACCCAAGCACAAAAGAACGCATATGGTATGTACTCTCTGATAAGTGGATATTAGCCCCAAAGCTTGGAATACCTAAGAAAATATTCACAGATCATCTGAAGCTCAAGAAGGCAGAAGACCAAAATGTGGATGCTTCATTCCTTCTTAGAAGGGAGAACGAAATACACACAGGAGGAAATACAGGGACAAAGAGTGGGGCAGGGGCTGAAGAAAAGGTCATCCAGAGACTGCTGCACTGGGGGATCCATCCCATATGCAGCCACCAAACCCAGTCACTACTGCTGATGCCAAGAAGTGCTTGCTGACAGGAGCTAGATATGGGTGTCTCCTGCGAGGCTCTGCCAGAGCCCTACTGATACAAATGAGGAGCTTGTAGCTAACCGTTGGACTAAACAAGGGTACACCAATGGAAGCGTTAGAGAAGGAACTGAAGGGGTTTGCAGCACCATAGGAAGAACAACAATATCAACCAACTAAACCCCACCAGAGGCCCCAGGGACTAAACCACCAACCAAATGAATACACCTGAGGGCCCCATGTCTCCAGCCATATATGTAGTAGAGAATGGCATTGTCAAGTATCATTAGGAGGAAAAGTCCTTGGTTCTGTGAAGGCTCATTTTCCCAATGTAGGGCAATGCCAGGGCGTTGAGGAGGGAGTGAGTGGGTGGGAGTGGGTGGGTGGGAGTAGGAGCATCGTCATAGAAGCAGGGGTAGTGGACAGGGCATAGGAGAAGGGGAAAGGGGATAACATTTTAAATGTAAATACGCAAAATATCCAAGAAAAAGAAAATTTAAAAATGTATAAAAACTATCTCAAGTAGAATATTAGAAAGTTGAATACATTGATTAATTAACCAAATGGGTTATATCCCAGAAATGCAAAACTCAAAAAGTGAATGCATATAATTGAGAATATTGGCATTTTAAGTGACAAAAAAGTTAAGAGTACCTAATCTTTTCTTGTCTAACTGATGTTTGAGAAGCAGATGATAAAATCCAATGTCCACTCATGACTTTAAGTCACTTAAACCACTTCTTAGTCCACTCAAAATAGAATGACGCTTCCACAACCTGATAAACTCCATGTACAAAATCTTACTGTTAACATCATAGTCAATAGCAAAGAATGGAACACTTTCTCCCTGTGATGAGAACAAAGGGAGGATGATCAAAAATTTCCCTCTAATTTGGCACCAGTGAATTAACCCTTTAGTCAAGGAAAAGAAATAAAATGCATATAGATTGTCCCCTTATAGTCTGTTAGTCTGTATAAGTAGATGTTAGTCTATAAAACAAAGGCAACACCAAATTTACTCACAGACTCAGTGAGTTTACCAAGTTTGCAGATAAAAGTTAAGCATACAAAACTCAAAGACAATTTAAAAGACTTTATAATACACTTTATAATACTCTTTATGATATACTTTATAATAGTTCCCAAAGAGTAAACCACTTAGTAGTGAAGAAATGTGTAAAGGTTCTATACAATAAAAACTAAATAACGAGCAGGGGGGGAAAAAGGGGTTCTTATGGCAAAGTGATATACCTTATGTGGTGGTTTGAATAGTAATGGCCCCCATATACCCATAGGGAGCTGCACTATTCAGAAATGTGGCCTCGTTGGAAGAAGTATATTACTGTGGAGTCAGGCTTTGAGGTTTCAAGCCACACCCAGTGTGGTAGACAGTCCCCTTCTTCTGATGCTTCAGGTCAAGATGTAGAACTCTCAGCACCTCCAGCACCATGTTTGCCCGGATGCTGCCTTGCTTCCTGCCATGATGATAACGTGCTAAACCTCTGAACTGTAAGCCAGCCCCAATTAAATGTTGTCCTTTATAAGAGTTACCATGGTCATGTGTCCCTTCACATCAATAAAACCCTAACTACGCGACACCATGGTCATGGATTGTTGCAGTTCAACACAATAAAGTCTTGCCAAAATGATTTATAGGTGTAATGCAGTAACCAATCAAGAAGCCAGGAGAATTTATGTGCATGTCGACAAGTGGTTGCTACAATTTATATGGAAAGGCAAAAGCACCAGAAGAGCTAAAACAAATTTGAAAAATAATAAAGAATAAATAAAACTACAGTACTTGATTTTAAGACATGCTTCAGAGCTGGGAGGCCCCATCCCTAGTTGAGGAGCTATAGGCAGTTAATGACTCCTAGAGAGAGGGTGACATTTTTCTTCAGTGGTGTGGTCACTGGTACACTTCCCATAATCCAATAAATAACCTCCTAACACACACATGCAGGAAACTCTAATTAAACTCAATAGGTTATAAATGATAATAATAACAATAGCCATGAACGTAGGAGAGGAACTTAGTGGGATGAAACATTCTTGAGGCCGTAGAAGAATCCAGGAAGACAATTTTTGTATGTTTGTGTGTATGCATGTGAAATTGTAAAAGAGTAAATTAAAATTGGGTTCTTTTCTCTTTTTTGTAAGGAAAAGTGTATTTCACAGCCATTATAAAAA
Source organism: Rattus rattus (assembly GCF_011064425.1). Lineage (NCBI taxonomy): Eukaryota > Metazoa > Chordata > Mammalia > Rodentia > Muridae > Rattus > Rattus rattus. The sequence goes on from NC_046172.1 coordinate 10,214,575, forward strand.
TACATTTATTCAATAATGGTGACATAAATATAGTCCTTGCTTAAGACCAAACCATATGACTAACAGACTCTTCCTCCTGGACGTCACATGATGATAGATCAGTCATTCCCCTCAGTAGACACAAGCTGACTAGAATCACAGGCAAAGACTCATTTATGAAGGATAGTCATGGGTCAAAAAGACAATACATTCTGCACTTAACAAAAGAATAGTCAAGTTTTCCATATATATGTATATATATGTATATACATATATATATGATAAAACACTAAGGAATTTAGCATTTCTTCTTTCACTCAGTTTCCAAAGACTTGTCTGTTAGGTGTTTATGTGAATACCAAAACAGCTTATCTCCCCTCCTGCTCCCATTTACCTCTCAATGAGTCTACTACCCACCTGAGTTCAGAGTCCAAGTTATCAGTGGCAACGCAGGCAACTAGTCATACAACTGACACTGTTTGCGAAGCATTCAAAGAACGGGAATCCCTTTCTCCATGAGGTAACACAGGCACCCATACGTGTGAGAAAAGCAAACAGCCAGAAAAAAGACATAAGGGGCTACAAGAAAGGGGGCAAGCACAGCACATAGGTATACCCCTACCAGCTTGCTGAGCCACATCCCTGCATCTGGCAGTTACCTTTTCAAAGGACTCTTCACTCATCAAAACTCAAACACATCACATCAAACGGTGTCTGTAGATGATTCTTCTCTTCTCTCCGCTTAAAGAGTTCTATTTTCAGTGGTAAGTCCTGGAAGCTGAACGGAAGCCATGCTGAAGAACACCACCAGCTGCTGGGAGGAAAGACTGGCCTCCTCCTAATGGGTCCTTGGAAGGAGGTCATTCTCACCCTAGGGTTTAGGTAGTCCAGGTCTTACCAAATCCAGCCTAGACTAGAGTACCTTTCTTCCAGGGTCAGCCAAATGTGAGTTCTCTTCTTGTCCAGTCAGCTCTGCAAGAAGTCAAAGGAAGCCACCATTGGTAAATGAGAGAAGGTAGGTACTATGTCTCATCACTCACTGGCAAAGCCTGGCTTTGTGATTTCAGAGAAATTTTCCCACTTGAGAATCAATGGACAATGACAATGAACTTGGCTTCATGGCTACAGCTAGGGTCTCTGATCACATCTGAAATAGTCAAACACCAAAGATTCTGGACTGTTCCAGGGCCCAGTCTGGACACGATCAGACAACACTAGGTTCCACCAGGTCCCAAAAGACACACTGGGTGGTACAGTCACTAAACCTGAAATTCATCTTTGGTTCAAACCTGGAGGGTTTGTAGAGAATGCAGTGTGGACTGAAAATCTGTTTGGGGGACATTGTTTTTCTTGGGGATGACCCCATCCATGAGTGTGCTCCCAGGGGACAAGCCTGCTCCTAGCTCCCAGAAGAACAGCTAAGTTCTAACCTCACCAGAGGAGCACAGCACACTGAATGCCTGCTTCTTGTCATCTCAACTCTACCTTAAGAATCTTTTCTCTTCCTCCAGAGCCATCCTGGTCTACGTTCTATGCCTTCTGCTTCTGCCACAGTAAGAACACAGGTTGGCTGCTATCCCTCAGGCAGGCCACTGTGGTCCGATTCTCCTCCCATTACCACCCAAGCCAGCTTTTCGGCCATCTGAGCTGAAGGCCTTCAAACAAACAAACAAACAAACAAACAAACAAACCCACATGAATTTGGTAAAACTACTTTCTATCTGGCCACTTAGTTTAAAATAAATCCAGATACAGGCGTATACATGATAAAGGAAGGTCATGAGTTTGAAGCCAACCTGGGCTACTTAATGAGACCCTGTCTTTAAAAAAAATTACTTAAATTTAATGACTTCATATGAAGAAAGGTATCTTTGGACAAGTCCTTTAATCCTCAGCAAGTTTCAACCCAAAAAGAAGAAAAAGGGGGAAAGAAAGAGAGAAAAGCAAAATCTGTCAATCAAAATGTTGCACAGGATTGAGCATTTGCACGGACCTTCACCTTCCTCCCGGCTTCTTGCTGTTGGCTTCCGTCTCTGTCTGAGGCTCTGTCCCTCTTCCTCTGGGTCCAGCACTGTCACTCACCACTCTGCTCTCCTATAAGGACTAACGTTTAGGGGATGAGGGGTCGCTTCCCTCTGTGGAGGAATCCCTAGGCTGGGTGAACGTCCTTATAGTGAATGGTGTAGTCCCTGTGAGACTATAACTGACCATTCACAGAGCAGTCTGTGAGAGGCACACATATAGCAGAGGGAGGGAAGGCCTGGTAGGAACCAGTCTGGAAATCTGAGTGGCCCAGCACATGAAGGTGTGGGGTTTTTGTGGTCGTTGTTGTTTTGTTTGTTTGTTTGTTTGTTTGTTTGTTTGTTTTGCTCTGAGCCCACTCTGGATACTGGAGAGGCTCAGTGATTGGTGGTAACAAAGAGAACCTTAGGCTGGAATGTGCGATTCCCATACCCCCTCTTCCCTTCTCCCTCCCCTAAGTCTCAGCATCTCTGAGGGTCCCTAAGTGAGTGTGTGGATGTTGAGTCTGTGGATTTTAGCTGATATGAGCGTAGGCATCGTGTAGCAGGAATAAAAGCATAAAGAATGCTCCAGTTAAGTTGTTCATTCATGCCCTGTTGTGTTGGGTGGTGGTGCCACACACCCTTAATCCTGGCACTAAGGAGGTAGGTGGATCTCTGAATTTGAGGCCAGCCTGCTCAACAGAATGAGTTCTAGGATGCCCAGTGATACACAGAGAAACCCTGTATCTGGGGGAAAAAAAGACTTAACTCTGTACGTACAGAGATGGAAAGCTGTAGAAGTTAGGTCTGGTTCTACATCTCCGCCCCATGCTCCCAGAAGAAAGAATCAGATTCAAAATATATTTCCAAATACTTTGGACATATAGCTAGATTCTTTTCTGACTAGATATAACTTGAAATATCCCATTTATTTTGAAATGACATTCTGCCATGTGCCTGCTTACCCGTGCTCAGGCTTCACGGATCTGTCTCCTTACCTCTTTGCAGGTGAATCTCCCCAGTGCCTGGCTCCATTCCCCAGATGTCCCACCTCTCATTTCCTATAGGCCATAGGTTTTTAATTGATAGGTCATGCATGCATACAATATACAAGATATTCGCTACACAAAGCAAATGAATATAGAGGCAGGCCAATGGGGAAAGCACCTACGAATAAACTTAGTAGCACGGACAACTGATTTTTAATGAGGTTTCAAGGAGTGAGCACTGTTCCCACTTGGCATTAGTGTTTCATGGGATCCTCAGACCTTTTGTTGTGAGGTCTGCGAAGGAGGTAACTCTCCCCCACTGGCCATTTAGAGTCCCTGGCCTTCTGGATCCAGCCGACAGAGAGGAACAAACTCCGATAGACTTACCCACTCAATATAGTTTCATATCGCTAACGTGAAGGTCACGTTTTCCCCCAGGAGATTTGGTAGCAGAACTTCGGCTTTTGGCTCTTGTTCTGACATGTATGAGAAAGGTCCAGGACAGATGCTCACATGCTACTTCTTGCTTCCTTTAGTAATCCTCGATGGCTTGAGATCCCAGAGGCTTTCCCTCATGAGCCTGCTCAGCATAGTGGTCGTACGGGAAGGCCGTACCTGCCAATATATTGTCTCCCTTACTTACTGCCTATAAGTTTTGCCCTTGCATTGACCAGGGAATGAAGGAAATCAACAAAAGCAGCCAGGCACAATGGCAGACCAAGTCATATTGCCTAACTACGTGAGGTACTCATCAGCAGGTGTGCCGAGTCTAAGGTCTGAACACAACTGGGGACTTGCATCTATTTCTAATATGTATTTTGGGGCTATATAGTTGATATGAGCTCAGTTGTATCTTGTCCTGAATTCACAAGCTGGTGTTCTGACCTCCTGCTCTGGCTAGTGTTTATGGCAACTTGACACAAACTAGAGATATTTGGAAATAAAAAAAAAAATCCCAATCGAGACAACGCCCTGACCAGATGGGTCTGTGGTTAGTGACTGATAAGGGAGGGCCCAGCCCCACACACTTTCTCTCCAGCAGTCTCCACTCCCAGCATCCTTCCAGCGTGCTTGCTATTCTCTTTCCTGCAGAGACAGCCATAGGTAATACTTGAGTGCTTGCCACAGATCCTGCTAAAAGGGACCTTCCCTCACTGTCAGCAGTCACTAACAGCCACAGGAGCAGAGCTTGGAGGCTCTGTGGGCTCCTCCACCTTCTCTGCTCTCCTCTGGAACCAGTGGCTTTCGCCTCTGGGTGCAGCTGCCTGGTACTTCCTGGAGAGGGGACGGGGGCTGTTTTTAGCGTGCGTCCCCTTACTTCTACTGTTTCTGTCTATCTTTCTCCCTAAATAAGCAAAGGCAGTTCCTTCAACACCAGGAGCAAGGAAGAAGGAGGGGGCCGAGAAAGGAAAATCTCGGAGTGTTACACATAACAGTGGGCGTATTTTATGGAAAGCAGCCGACAATCAGTGTTTGCAGACGCCTTTTATTTTATATTATTTCCTCATCTGTTCAGCTTTCTTGGGCGGGCGCCAGAAAGTTAATATTCTCTGTCAAAGTCGGCCTTTTATCTGTCAGGTTCAAAATGAAACCGAGAGGCTGGAGTTTGAAAGCATCTCAGGCAGCCAGCAAACACCTCAGCAGCAGCAGCCTACGGCCAGTGGCTGGGGATACCACGTGCCCAACAGCCCTTCCTTTGAGCCTCTCATAGTGAGGTTTTTGGTTAACGGCGGTTGTGATTCTTTGACCAGAACACGAACCACTATGGGATCTCTGGCTGGCCACAGCCCTTGCTGTTACAAAACATCACCATGGTGCCACCCATCAGCCGTGTTACTTCGCAGGTCCCCACAGATGATGCTGGGGATGGCTGGCATTTGGGTTGGTTAAAGGAGGCTAGTGCCAGAGCAGGCTCAGGGAGGCAGTCCGTTAAGCCCTGTCTGAGACCTTAGTGTGATTCTGAAGGAGCTTCGTGATTAGTTGTCTGAACAAATTTGTAGTGGTTTTAAAACATTTTCCCAGGTTCTTTAGAGCAACACCCTCCCTAAAATTGGAACTTAGTTCTGTTCCCTTCATTATGAATTGGCTTTTATGATTCACCCCTGAGTATGAGTGTATGTATACAACTCTGTGTGTGTGTGTGTGTGTGTGTGTGTGTGTGTGTGTGTGTGTGTGTGTGTGTGTTGTTTTATTTGCCTGTGCAGCATAGAGCCAGAGGTTAACCTCTGTTGTTTGGTCTCAGGTACCTGTCTACCTTGGTTTGTTTGTTTGTTTGTTTGTTTTTTGGTTTGTTGGGGTTTTTTGTTTTGTTTTGTTTTTATTTTTTGAAACAGGGTCTTTCTTTCTCGCTGTTCTTGAATTTACAGATTACAGATTACACTGATTGCCAGTGAGCTACAGAGAGCGTCCTGTCTCTTTTCCTCCTAGTGTTGGGATTACACGGACACATGACTACACCCAGCTTTTTAAAAATAGAAGATAAAAGAAGGGTGGCATTGTGATTTTCCAGGTTAGATCATCAAAGTAATATGGCTCTTACTTTGCTCCCTCCCTGGGGACACTCACCTCAGGAGCCTTGGGAGTCATGTGAGAATCCCAGCTGTCCTCAAGATACTCTGCTGGAGCTGTGTGAAGAGGTAGAGAGGCCAAAATCTCCTTTGTAGCAGCCCTAGCTGTTTGAGTCTTCACATTGGAGAGAAGGTACCTAGATATGTCCCCCAAACCTCTAGCCCTCTGAGACTGTATGAGACTACAAGTAAAAGTTACCTCACTGAGTTCAATCTTTTCAGAAATATAAGTGCTAATGATAAAAATTATTAGCCCTGTGGCATCTCATTATGTCTTGGGATTGTGTTATGAAGCTAGATACTAGTACAATGAGTTCTCTGCTCTGATTTCGTTTCCCACAAAACAACACCAGTAGAAAGTAGAACTTTCCTGCTATAGAAATCAACCTTGGGCCATTTATCTTAGGCCAATGGGCCTAGAATCCACCTGTTTCTCCATTCTTGTTGTCTTGGCTGACTCATTCCAGTTTTCTGAACCTTAGTATACAAAATGGAGAGGATAAAATTCAGCTATTTTCACACAGATGGTAAAAGGGTCAAATGCCATAGAGGATGTAGACTTCTCAGTGACCTAACATATAATTGCTATCAAAGAAATCTATGTAGAACCCCTCCATCCCAACCAGGTGGCAGGAAAAAAAGTGCTCATACAGCTGTCCCTTACATGCAAATTTGAATGGTTTTGTGCAACAATAACAGGAAAGGCACTGTATAAAATGCAGGAACTGCATAGGGGCTGCCAGAGATACTGCATGGCTGTGATGCTTCATTGCACTGTAGGAAGCTGAAGGCTTCCACAATCTCTGTTACTTCTTAATCAATTGGAGGGCCTTAGTGATCAACTCAGAGTTTGAAGGTATCCTAGGATACAGTGGGGCTAGGATTTAACCCAGTAGTGGAGTGCTTGCCTAGCATGCACAAACCTCGGAGCTTTATTACCAACAAAGTAGACATACACACACACACACAAACACACACACACACACACACACACACACACACACACACACACCACACACACACACACACACACACACACACACACACACACACACACACACACACACACACACACACACACACACACACACTCACTCACTACTTACCTTAATTTTAAGCTGAGAATGATGCCTTATACCTGTAACCCAGGCACTTGGGATGTTGAGGTAGAAAGATTTTCCTGGGTTCAAGGCTACTTTAGGTCCATAGTGAGACTGTGCTTCAGTAAACTACAGCACAGATTTGCAGTGGGCTAGAATTTCAGAATCTCCCAGGCATCGATGTCACGATGCCCAACCTCAAACCCAGCTGGACTCAAATAGCATATTTGAGGGTCAAGTAAAATTGCAAATGGGTTCTTCAAGAACGAATGCTGAATGCTAATCTTTTGTGGCATGTTCCACCATGACCACACTGAGCTTGTTCCTAGAATTCTAGGCAAAATGCTCTGCACCGAGTCCTCAGCCCTTCTCGAGGCTTCTCCCTTTCTTACAATATGGCTGCTGCTAATAAAGGCGTAAATGCTGCCAAGCACTTATTACAGTAATATTATCTTTATATTATCCCGGCATTACCAGGCTGTGCATAGGGCTGGGAAGGCGGGAGAAGCTCTTCGGTGCTGTCAGTAATCGGAGGAAGGCAGTTTAGTTTAATGATAATGACTTATACTTACATAGCTGCCCTCATCCCAGAGGACCCTGGAGCACTTTACAAATACACTCTCACTCTGTGCCTTTCTAACAAACCTGAGCCTCGGCACTGCTTATAAATAAAATATATTCTGAGTGCCTCTATATGCTGCAAATGTATGATATAAATATGTATAAATGTAACAAATATGATTTTTGCGTGTTACATTTATAATATTCACAAAACTCATGACCCATCATGGGTGTACAGCTATAAAAGAGACTCATAAGATGCAGAAGTCCAATAAATACATGGACTGGGCAGCCATTTAGAGCAGGTGCCAGCCTAGGGCTCTTAAAAGCTAAAGAAAGCATTCATGGTCTACATCCATTGGGTTTCTCTTTTACCAAGAAAGTCATTCTCAGGTCAAGATCACTCAACCAGGTGTGGCCTGGGGTCTAGCAAATCTACAGATATAAATGGCCCTGGTAACTCATCATATTGATTTCAATGCCAAGGTGCTGTGTGATCGATCATGGACAGAGGAGGAAACTTCTCCGCGTTTCAGTATAGACAATGATAACAGCATAGACAGCTAAGCATAGCTAGTGTAATTTGTGCTTTTGCTTCTAGTCTTTCAAGGCCATTCTATATTAGCCCTGAGTGACCATATACGAAATCAGACTACTCTGAGACTGCCATGTCCTAAAGAACCCAGGATCAATGGACATGCCCCAAATAGGCACTCTAGTTGGGTTAGCTTAGACTTTGGACATATAAGATAACAAAACTTCAGGTGATCCCAGCTCCAGACTCAGTCTCTCCCAGTATTTAAGTCCCTCTAGCTGAGGTTCTAGACATTCTGGAGTAGAATATAAGCTTGCACCTTGATACTATAAGCTTACTCCTGAAGAGTATTGACCTGATATGACAATCATTCTTCATTACTAGGGTAGTAATCTATTACATAAGAAGAGTAATGATTAGAAAAATAGTCAAATTCCAAATCCATAAGCTAGCAAAGTAAACTGTGCCTTACTATAGTGAATAACTTGAAAGTCACACGAAAAGGGCATACACATGAAACTGTCAGAAAGACTTATTATTCTCCAAGTATATTATAGGAGTTCTACAAATCAACAACCCTAGATTATAATTATTTAGGAACTTAAAGTGAGAATAATCTAGCTTGATGCCAGATTCTCGAAGAAATAGATAGAGTGAGAGATGAAGACCAGAGACTATGCCAAGGGATCCAGGAAGAGCAGGGCTGGGAGGCATTCATCCCTAGCATGCACCTGTTGCTATCATGAGCACAGAGCTGGCCATTGCGATCAAGTGTGGGAAGCGGTGTTTCACACTCTTACTCTTGAAGACATTCTAGATGCCACTGAGAAAACATATAGAACTGTGGTGACAGCAGAGCGGAGACACATAGATTTGTGTTTGAATGATGCTTCAGTCATCTTTCGACTCCATGTCTCTGGCTAAGTTCTTAAACCCCTAAGCCTGGGATTTCTGGCTGATGAACTGTTCACAGACCCCGTGTAGATACCTGCTTACTTTTATGTGGACTTTCTCAGGGTAGGGGCATAAGGAACAGTGTACTTAGGCTTAGGCTCTAGATGTACATTTCTTGCTTCAAAGCCTAGCTCCAGAGCTTCCTGACTGTGCTACTTTGGCAAGTTGCATAGTGTTTCTGTCCCTCTGTTTCTATGTGGGTTGACTGAGAATAATAGTTGTATAGGCTTTATGGAGACATTATAGGGAATGGAATATATATATATACATACATATATATATGTGTGTGTGTATGTGTGTGTATGTATGTATGTATGTATGTATGTATGTATGTATGTATGTTAGACTAGCAGCACACAATTCAAGGGAGGTGTTCAAGGCATGCTAATTGTCAATGTCCTTCATAACCTGTTCTTTAAACTTTTCCTGACTCATCACATTCTCCCTCCTCTTTGTGCACTGGGGAGCTGTTCCTATCCCCCAGCCTAGTTCATCCCTGCCAGTTGGTACCTCCTAACACCTTAGCTACCATGAAGTCTCCTTGAGTCAGCTCAGCAGACACTAGCCCTCAGCTGGGGGAACTAGTCTTTCCAGAGCACCTTCCTCTCAATTCTTTCCCTTGGCCTCTTCTGGTACTTTCTGGACACAGCCATGTCAAGGACTTCAATGCTTAGCCTAATGGAGTGACAAAGTTTTCCCTGGACCTGACAAATGTTGACAGTGTGTGTAGAAAATGTTCACAGTCACTTTCTCCTCCACCTGTGTGTGGCCTCAAGACTGTTCTGTTTCAGAGGTCTGCTCTTTGTCAGTTTTATGGAACATCTTTGTGTCTCCATTCAACTCTATACCACCAATATATTGAGCTTCTAGGGTGCTACTACCTCTCCATTCAAGAACTCAGAATATCTAGTTAAAACTTCTTTATACATGTGTCTGTCCTTTCTTCATTCCCTCCCTGACCCAGTTGTGTCTAGCCTGGGTTCCTGTGTAGAAATAGGTAAAGAGAGAGAGTCATACTCTGGTTTCCTGTTTGCAGCAACTAAAATTATATGATCCAGGTTAGTGGGCTCTGTGATGTCCCATTCAGGTCCCCATTCAAAGAAAGCTGTGCTGCTTAGTAGCTTGGAGTGTCCCTACACAGCCCTCACCCCCCTCAGAATAGGTCTCAGCTGTTGAATGATAATCAAGGCCACATACCTCCTATACCTTTCGGGTGAAGTACAATGGTCTGGCCATCTTGGCTCAGTTCACTATAATGATGCAGGGGTCCTCTAACTTGATCTCCTTGGAGAAGTTGTTAAGACACATCTTGCCAAGTCCAATGTTGGAGAATCTTGGTTCAGTGGGGCTGAGGTAGGTCTTGGGACAACTGTGACATGCTCCTGGTGATGTTGCAGCTGCGAGAGTCAACACACCAATTACAATGGTTCCTCTTACATGTTTTTGACTTAACTATGATCTGTAATGGTGCTGGTTGATTTGTTTCCCCAACTTGACACAAATTAGAGTTATTTGGGAATAGAGAACGTTGACTGAGAAGATACCTCAATAAGATACCCTATAAGCATCCTACATTCTCTAGGAGAACTTCTTGATTAATGACTAATGTGAGAATACCCAGCCCACTGGAAATGGTACTACATCTAGGTAGGTGGTCCTAGGTTCTATTAAAAAAAAGCAGGTTGAAGAAACAATGGAGATCAAGCTGATAAGCATCATTCCTCCATGGCCTCTGTTTCAGTTCTTGTTTCAGATTCCTGCCTACAGCTCCTACCCTGACTTTCATGGACCTATAAGATGAGTGAACCCTTTCCTCCATGGGATGTGTTTAATCAGTGTTTTATCACTATGACAGAAACTAAACTAGAACAGTAACCAAAATACACTTCAGTAAAAACATACTTCAAAATTTGAACTTTGACCTTTCTGTGAGCTAATACTATATGGTGTGACATTCCTCACTACACCAGGAAGTGACAGTGGGGCATAGCTCCCAGACGGTCCTGTGGTTACACGGGCAAATAGATAGCCATCTACCCTGTACTAAGCTGGGGCCGGTGGCAGGATAAAGCTGCCAAATGCCTTTTTAAGACAATGGGATCATTGGGACATAACTGCATTGCAAGTTGAGGAAAATCTGTATAGCAAACTAAAGAACAGACTGAAGTAGTCATTGTCCTTTGAGTTCCAATTGGTCTAGTCCCTTGGGCTAGATGTTGCACAAAATTCCTTTTCGCTTTGAAATGTCCGTTTAATTATGTTTTATTCCTTAGAATGAGGTACGGCTTGAGTGGACGCTTGGGAAATAGAAAGAAGTTGCCACGCTGAACAGAGAAGCATGTTGCTATTTCTCCAGGGTCGCCCCGAGTTTTCATGCACCCGGGGCTTAGCTTCTACTTGTGTTTTGCATTCAATTTCCCTGCTCACAGCCTTGCCACCTTCTGGAGCTCTGCTTGCGCACAAAGCCACCTCTTCAGGCATGTGTGTAGTCAGTGGGCAAAGCTAGCGACTATTTTAATCTCCTCTTCATGCCCCTTAAGTGGAAGTCTTAAGAAGTGCCACAAGAAAACAGGCATGAGGTGGGCTGTGACTCTGAGTACTAATTGAAGAATGACTCCTCTGTGAGGTGTTAATACCTTGCAAAGAAGTGAATCTACTGGCATTTTTTTTTAGAGTTTAATAAAAATATATATGCACCGTGAGAAAATCACAGCAATAATTCCTTGCACCTTTGTTCTAAGAAGCCCAAAGCACTCCCCATATATTATCATATTCATTATCCTATTTTCTTCACGTTTCTCATTAATTTTTTTCTGAGGTGATATATTAATATGAAATTCTAAATCACATTAAGGATACCACGAACCAAACTTGTTCTCTTCACCTGAACCCCACCTTTCTCTACTCCCCTTCCCATCCATCATCCTCAGCCCTTTCCCCAGCTGGGGGGAGGTCAAATCAGCAGCTGGTAGGCAGCTGATGGCAGCGGCTGGGTGTAGTGGGGGTAGATGATTCGAAAGCAAGGCAGGTGTCAAAGTGCAAGACTGTGCAGTATGCGGCTTTCCCGGCCAAGTGCCCAGGGCTCAAGCCCCTTCCCCAGGGTTGGGCCATCTTGATCAGACCAGGGGACTCTGAGGCAGGTCAGGAAGAGGCCAAGTCCCCTCCTCCCAACTCTCCCCTCCCTCATGCAAGAGAGAAAGAATCAGGCTCATTACAGATATTATCATGCAGCACTTCATATTTCAAAGAGCTTTATAATCGCTAATTAGTTATTGCCAGAGAATATGGAAATGGTGCCTTGCTGGAAATGCACCGGATGGGAAGCCAGGGTTCTGTAAGCAGGTCAGCCTATGTTCGGCTGCCTGGCCGAGCTGGCACTCAGGAAGTATGACCATCCATAGACTGCAAGGGACAAAGTCTGTCATCACAACTAGTGTCATCCTGTAGGTTCTGGACCCAATCAAAACAGCATTCTCAGGCAAAAGAATCAAAGACAATGAAACACCTCCCTCTTTCCAATGTGCTTTGCTTCATTCTCATTTGATTTTTATTAATTTATTTCATTTTACTTGTGTGTTTGTGCCTCCATCTGAATGAATGCACACGTGTGGAGATCAGAGGATAATTTTCAGGAGATGAATGGTTCAATCCATTCACCCTGGGTTCTGGGGATTGAACTTAGGTCCTCGGGCTTGGGGGAAAAGTGCCTTCTTTGCCCTCTGATCCACCTTGTTGATCCTATGTTTCATTCATGCCTTGATGGGTAAACTGGGCCTGGACTTCATTCCAAAGCAATGCTCATGTGCAAAGCAGAGGAAAAGTCCTTTTAGAAGCTTCCTAAAGGCCTCATGAACACATAAGTGTTCTGATCAAGTTCCAAATTCCCTTCAGAAAAATGAGGAACAAAGAACACTTGTTTACCAAGGATTACCTCAGTCTTCATGGAATTCTATTATAATCTCCCTCAGAAGCTGGAGTGGGAAGGGGGCAAGAACCTATACAGCCCTCCTGGGTCCTGAGTTTGCCATCTTTGAGGAACACAATCCATCCCAGGATGCAGGGACTCCTATTAATGGGGATTGAGAAAATGCTCCCTTCTACCACCACCCCCACTACCCCAAAAGACAAACAAAACAACAACAGGTGGTGGTGGCAGAAATCTTCCTTCTAGCCAAGGTAAAAAGTAGGAGAACCATGCCTTAGGAAGCACTCCTGGCTACTTTAGCAACTCAGTGAGTAGACATATCAAGTACAGACGATCCTAGTGTTTTGTCCTTCCTGGAAATGGGGCCTGTGCTAAATACACAGCGGTTTGATCATACACTCCATACTTCTCAAGTGCAATTTTGATGCTAGAGCCAGGCAGCTATAAAAGTGCCAGAGATGTGTATGTGACTCCATCCATTTCAGAAAGTGTCTCTCTGCCAAAGTGCAGCCTTTGGACCAGAGGCAGCTGTTTTGACTGCTGGTGGGGTACCTCTCTGAAGCTACTCTGTGAAATTGATGTGCTTAGCTTTTGTAGCACTGTTGCCTGAGAAGGAGCAGCCTCATATTTCCTTTGCAGATGCTGCCCTTCACCATGATAATGTAGCTCGCCCTAAGCCAAGGGGGCTAATACTTGGACCAGCCTGGTCAGCAAGATCAGAGACAGCTGTGAAGGTTTTTCAAAAGCAGCATGTGTATAGTGTGAGCCTTCCGAACTTATAGCGACCAGTCCTTTCCACCTTACCTTCTGTTTCATGCTGAGACACCCGGAAACAGGACAGAGCCAAAGCCTTCGTATAGCAGCAGCTCTCGACCTGTGGGGTCAGGCCCCTTTGGCAAAATCTCTATCTCCAAAATATTTACATCACAGTTCTAACAGTGGCAAAATTAGATTACAGAGTAGCAACTTAAAATAATTGTATGGTTGGGGTCACCCACAACATGAGAAATTTTATTAAAGGGTTGCAGCATTAGGAAAGTTGAAAGCCACTGGTGTGGAGGATTAACTGTCCATTGAGAACCTTTTAGCAATGCCTCCAGCCCCTAACCAACAACATTCTTCTTTGTCTAAGTTCCCCCAAATCAAAGCGGATGGGTGTGGGATATCTGCCATTCCTGTGATTTCTGGGCCTAAATGGCCTCCCATTCTACTCCTTTGGGCTACCTACAACCATAGCATATTTCTACCTCCAGCATCCTTCAACTCTCTGCTTCTTGTCAACCTCCTCACCTCTAGATACTTCTAAACAGAAAAAAGGCTGCTTCCATGATGATGGTGCCCCAGAACCTTCTCTTAAGCGGAATGCAATAGGAAAAGAACGAGAGCCTATGAAGCTGGGGTGGGCATACCCTACAGCCATTCATCTCTGTGGCTCCAGCTGTCTGCCAGCTGCATCGCATCCCCAGCAGAGTGCTGTGCAAAGGGCCTTAATGAAACACTTAATCCAGTGTAATCTCTTTGGGCCTTGTTTTTGGCGCAGTTGTGGAGGCACAGCCACAGGAGAATGCTCCCTCTCACATGTACACTTGAGTAAGCAAGCCCACCAGAACATAATGTGGTCTCACACACAGGCACACTCTCAGGAGTACTTGAATTTGAATACATCAACACATGCATTTTGACTGTGTCCTCAGCTTTTAGAGGCAGCTTCTGCTCCAACCGCAGTGATACAGACTGAGTCAAGACAGAAATTTCTCCCCACAAGTAACTGCTATTGACATTGGCTTCTGAATGAGATGCAATGTGGGAAGGTGACAGTCTTTCCTCTGTTCACAGGAGACTGTGAAGGACCTGACCTTTTCTTAAAGCTAAGAGTAGCAGTAGCTATAGGTTACACTGTCACCAGGGGATTGGAAAAGCGGGAGGATAAAGGTGAGAAGAGTGGAGGGTGGCCTGAGCAGTTGTTTCATGACAAATGACAAGAGGAGAATAAACACACAAATTTCTTTTGTCTGTAGATAAACAGGGTTCTATGCTTTGCTCAGCCCCTCCAGACATGGCCAGAAACTGGAAGGTGTGTGGATCACCTCTACAGGACAGAGGTAGAAAATCTAGCTCTGTGGCTATGCTCACGACTACCTACATAGCTACTCTTGAGAAAGTGATCTCTTCTCCAATTCCAGGAGCCTCTTGGAGCATCCTGCAGAATAAGACCCTAAGCATGGAGAGATTGCTGTCCGTGTAGTGCTAGAGTTCGAGGCTCAGATTCTGAAGTCAGACTTCCTGCCTTTGAATGTGGACTCCACAAAGTGCCATCCGGGTGAGTTGATTTTGCCAAGCCTTGGTTTCCTTGTGGGTAAAATGAGAAAGCAGAGCATAAGGCCATTTATAAGGACTGCAGTTGTATTCTTGCCTTGTGTAGGAAAAATACTCAGGAGATGGGTAAACCTATGGTTTAGCATTAAACAGCAGTTTTGCAAGGGGCCTGTCTAGATTGAGAAACCAGTCCCAGGGCGTCTAGTTCACTTGTTCTCTCTCTCTCTCTCTCTCTCTCTCTCTCTCTCTCTCTCTCTCTCTCTCTCACACACACACACACACACACACACACACACACACACACACACACACACATACACCTTCTCTCTGCTTGTTTCACCAGGTGACCCCAATCTCTAGCTCAATCCCCTTCCTGTCCCCTACCCCTGTTTTCTTCTCATTTCTCCATTTCTCTCTTCTCCTATGCTTCCCTCTTCTAGGCCCCTGGACCTTTCCCACCCGCCCCTCTGCTCTGCCTCCCTGGGCCTGAGCAGTAACAACAATCACTCAAAGGCCCTATTTCCTTAAGCTCCCCCTCCCCATTTTCAGCACAGAGCACTAGCAAAGCATATGGGCTCGCTGAGTCTTTGCTGGAGAGTTGGCTCCTTTTCCTCCCTAGCTACCTACTCTCATGTGGGTTGTGCAGCATGCCTGAACCTCAGTTTTTTCTCATATGACAAATAGGTATAGGACATCTGCCAACCCATGCACCAGGGGTGTTTGGTGAATATCAAGAGTGCTTGTGATGGTGCTGTCTAGATCGCAAAGCACCAAGTAAGCCATATCCCACAAACCTTCATTCTCTTTCTGTCCCCACTCTTTCACGTGATTGTTCAAAGTAAGATTCTCACCCGTCCTTAGGTGCCTAGCAAGCACCTCCTGTACCTGTCAGATAGCACCACGGGAGAGAAAAAATGCAAAGCATGGTTGGCTCTTCAGGTTCTACTGAGTGAGCAAGGTTTCATGAGATTTCCTTTCCAACCTGGGGTTAGCCAGTACAAGGCCTGATGATTTCCACCCTACTCTGAAATGTTGATTTTAAGTAGGAAGTCCAAGCAAGCTGTCTTCTTTTGCCTTACTCTCCCATAGGCTTCCTTGGTCCTCTTCTCGTGGACAAAGTAGAAATGTACATGTTCCCCTCAAAGGTCTGTTCAGGTCATATGATGTTTATCAAGAGCATAAATCCTTTGGGTTTATGTAGGGGGAAGGAGGGGACATCTTCTGGATTTAGCTTGGGCCCTAACATTTACATACCTGCTTGATACCACTTTTAACTGAGCACATCCCCCCCCACACACACACTTGAATTGTTTCCCTTTACATACAGAGCACACACCCTGAACATTGTTTCAGGGGAGTCCTAGGATATCCTTTGCTAGGAGGAGTACAGAGAATCCTGAGCTCTTATAGCCTCACTTTTCTCACCTGTACAATGGGGCTAGTGGCTGCTTTGACTCCCATGGTGGGTCTGCCTAAAAAAGAGTGTTGGCTAAGGCACAGAAAAGCCACCCTTAAGCTGTAAGAACGGCAGAGAGATAAGCTCTTGTTAGAGATACAAGCCAACCGAGTTCAGTTTCAGTCAGGGAACCAGGAAATGAAATTGGGAGGGAGAAGGTTTATCAAATAAGGGAGGGAAGCAGGGAGGGAAGTAGGTGGTGAGCTGACAGCAGGGGACCCTTGGACTGGTAGCATAAGAGAACGTAAAGGGTCAGACTCCCAGACATAGGTGTTCAAGGGCCAGTTGCATGAGCTCTGGGCATCAAGGTTTACTTTCCATCTGGAGCAGCAGATCCCTCATCTTTCAACCATTTTGAGACTCTAGTTGCCCTGCAGCTCTTCCTAAGAATCAAGACAAAATGACTCACCTCCCGGCTGCACCTCCCTCATCTCCCATCCCGCTTCCTCTCTTTGCCCTGCCCCAGGACTGCCACTCTGAGGCGAATCCTGGTACTGCCTCCTGCTCCACACAGACTCTGGAAGCCAAGGGACTCCAGGCCACTCCGCTGGCAGTGGTAGGCATGGAGCATTGTCTGGAGCTGCCAGACAGCACCTTGAGATGACAGACCATCATCTCCAAGCCCCAAAGAGCACACTGCAGCAACTTCCCAGTTGACAACTGCTGAGGACTGTGTGCTTATCTGGCGTCAGGAGCAAGAGTGACAAGAGTGGGGGTTTGAAGAGGAAGAGAAAGATGAAGAGAATAGGAAGGTGAAGGATGAAAAGGAACAGAAGGGTAAGGAGATGGGGTGAGAAGGTGAAGCTGAAAGGAGGTGGGCAGAAAGAGAGGCGGTGGAGAAAACCTGAAAGTGGAGAAAGGGGTTGGCAGGGAAGGAAGGAAGGAAGGAAGGAAGGAAGGAAGGAAGGAAGTAGGGAGAAAGGTAGGAGACAATTTTATGTTCCCTGTGGCTCCAGTGCCACTCCCTCCTCACCACCCCATGAAGAATTTTTTAAGAAGGAAGCCACAGGGAAAGCAAATGTCGGAAAAGAAAAGAATCGTGAAAACCAGGTACATGAGGGAGACTTCTGAAGCCTACATTTGCACCCTACAATTTAGAGGAGCAAAACCATGTGGTGGCGAGGGTCTGACCAGGTCTCTGGGAACCACAAATCCAGGTTCAAAGCTCATTCTTGTCTATTTCGTCTAGGGTGCTCAATTGCTGGTGGCAATCTGTGTAACCAGCAGTAGGTGCGTGTTTATGAAATGGAGATCATATAAATTCATGCTTTACAGGGATGTAAAAGGTAAATTAAGTGAGGCAAACAACAACAAAAGAATTCGCCTGTGGGAGATGCAGCTGGTGTCCTATCACTCAGCTGCTAACGCAGGTCCACAGCTTCCCGGGAGGGGAGCCCTCTTGACCCTGAACATTTGATAAACTATCACCTCTGCCCTTTGAACTACTAGCAGTAAAAGGTGATGGGAGTGGGGAAAAAAAAAACAAAAACCAAAACCCTACATTCCTTGTCGGAAGAGAGGCAGTTGTGTAGTACCTGCGCTTTTCAATCTTATCTATTCAGTTCCTTTCTAGGACTCTATTTCTAGGGAACCCCATCAAAGGACAGACCGTCTGAATAAACTGAGACTAAGAATAGGTTTGCATTTATGAACTGGGTCTCCTGGAGACAGGAGGACTACAGACAGCTCTGGCACTACCACAAGGAGCCATGAGAAGTATATGTGTTTGCCTCTGGCAGGTGTCAGACTACCCTGGGCTGGGCTCACTACTCCAAGGAGGACATAAAGAGAAAGTTGAGTGGGAGTCCAATGACTCCAGATGAAAATAGGCTGGGTGGAGGGTTCCCTGTGGCTTTCTGCTGTTTCCTGGGATACCAAGCACAAGCAGCTCTTGCCAATGAGGCTGGCACTGTCCATCAGACATTGCAAAATAACCACTGAAAAGTGTACTGACGACGAGGAAGGAAGAAGCAGAGAAGGCTGCTGGTCTGGGAAGCCTGTGAGAAGAGAGAGACGGGATCCCTGTAAGGACGGAGGAGCCCTGGCACGGTTGAATGGGGGATGTGCCTGCAAACGCTTCCATTTTGTGTGCAATTAGTCTAGGGATGCCCTCATTTGCATAAGGTTCATAAATTTGCATAAAATTGCTGGAGGCTCTAACCACCAGTACAGAAAATAAAATAACATGAATCAATTAGTGGGCCTGGCTGCGACTGGAAGCAAGTGCGGTGTGAGGGAATCTCCTTCTAACTTGGGAACCATGCTGCATTGGCGAAGGGCGACGGCCAGAGAGGGTCCGAGGAAAAGAGGTCCGCTCTACCCTGCCTGAAGAGGGACTGGCCTTCTAGAAAGGGGGGAGCAATCAGATGGACTGAGACTGTACAGACCTGTGAAATCCAGGTGAACAGGTGAATAATAGTATATTGTGGATGGTGGGGAGAGCCAGTGGGTCAGCCTTAAAGACAAAAAGTCTGCAGAAACGTAGCAATGTGGTCCCAGCACTTCAAACCCATTGTCCTCTGGCCTGAGCTCACACACTTTCTTTCATTTTAGCTTTCTCAGTATCATCTTAGGAAACCGGTGAAGTAAACCCACTGTGGAGATGCGGAAGAAGAATCGGAGAGAGCTGTTACAACTTGGCCCAGTATACTACCAGCAAATATCAGATAGGGGTCTGGCCAGGGCCAGAGACCAATAGCAACCTCCCAAGGAGCCTGGCGCCGGGCATCCAGCAGGACCTCAATAAATATTTATTTAAGAAATGACTGATGAGCGTAGAGATGAGCTCTGAGAGGAGGTGAAGGTCAAACGGAGGACACCATGGCAAGTGCTTAAGGAAAACAGGTTAAAAGCGAGCCACAGGATGCAATTTCCTTTAAGAAAAAAAAAGTGCCCGATCGGTCATCCAGGGAGTCTGGGGAGGTGCAAAGATGTAACTGAGGCATGATACTTTGGACCCGTTAGACTTTCGGTGGGCGGGGCTTTTACCCAGCCCTCTCTGCTTGCCCATCTTCAGAGCCTTGCCACACTTACCCATACCCAATTTTCAATTCAATTACGGTCCGGATCCCACAGTCCTTGGTGAGTCAGCATGGCCCTGGCTAACGAGAAGGCTGAGCTGGGGGAGCCGACTCTCATCTCTCATTTCCAACCACTCACCAGCCTGGCTGATGAATCACCAATTTCTCTTTCCTTTTCTCCTCTTCTCTTTTGTATTGACCCTGCTGGTTTATAAGAACTCTCAGGATTTTCTTTTTTTTTGTCTCTGCTCTCTCTCTCTCTCTGAACCTCCTCCTCCCCCAGAGTCACTGTTAATGAATCAAATTGCCCTTCGACTTGAATTACAGGGGGGTCGGGGCAGCCTCACCTACTACTAACGGTAGATGGGGTGGCTGCCCCAGATCCACACTAGCCTTGTTGCAATGACTCAGAGTGGATGTTTATTTTGAATCTCGCATTCTTTATCTGAGAAAATGGACTACCGATGGGAAACAATTACCTACCACTTACCCCACAGGGCTGATGGGAGCAGATGGCACGTGTGACAGAGAAGCAGCACAGTGCATTAATGTCATCAACAACGATCACAGCCATAATGAGTCCCCATGATGGGGACCGAACACTGGAGAGAGGAAAGAGCAACAGCTGGGCACTTCTTTGGCCAGCTCTGGTCACAGCCACCCAATGGCTTGTTCCAGTTTCCTTAATAGGCAGAGGGAGATGGGGAGCTTCAAGGATACACACACACACACACACACACACACACACACACACACACACACACACACCTCCTGCTTTCAGTGCTACCTATTATAAGGGAGCTGCTTGGCAGACAGCATATGTGTGGGAATCTATTATTTACCTGGGCCCACTGAGTAGCTTTCTTCTGTTCTGTTTGAATAAAGCAAAGCTTGGGTGTGTGCATGTGAGAGGTGTGTGTGTGTGTGTGTGTGTGTGTGTGTGTTGTCACACAGTAACTCTGCTGAAAAGAAAATACAAGGAAGACTCATAATAAAGTTCAGAAAGCTAGGAGCAAGGCCAGCAGGCACATCACATGATTCAGTGAGCTCGGATGCTTTGATACAGGGGACTACAAAGACAAGTGGACAGGTCAACTCTTAGCTTTAGAGAAGGATAAGGATGAAAGTCTGAACTCCAGCCTGCATTCCTGAGACGTTGAGGGATCTGGGCAGGAAAGGAAGAATCACTCCTCTTCAGATGCTTCCCCTCTTCAGCTTGTATCACAACCGTAAATGTGCTACCTAACCCCACTCCTTAAAGCATGGACCAATCATGAAACCTCATTCTGACCTCTACTTCATAGGCATGACCACTAAGTGTTGGCAGAAGGATCCTTAATTAACAAGGTTTCGAGGTAAAATTTTGCTTTGAAATTAGCTATCTCTGAATCTGTGGTAGCTTCTGGCAGACGTTCATGGGACCTATAAGTTCTAGTGACTTTTCCTTCTTGGGGCACAGAAACCTTATTCTCCTGAAAACCAATGTAATGGAGTGTTAATAATAAGGGCAGTTCCTGGGCCACCTTTGCAGTTTTCTGAAGCAGGATGCTTAGCATCTCTGATGCTATGATCCAAGGAAGCATTGATCTCTTGTGTTTTCGGTGTGGTGTTTCTGGTTTCTGTGTTTCTGGCTTGGGGGAAGAGGCTGGTTTCTCTTACTAATTCTAACAAATGGCTCTTGTTTGTGTCCTTTTGTAGGTAGTGTGTGAGCCTCTGAAGATGTGCAGCCAGATTAAACAGAGTTTAGTAACTTAGAGTTTAGGCATGAAGTACCCCCTCTGAAGACTCATGTACTAAAGGGTTGGTGTTGGGACTGTTTTGAGAGGTTCTGGAAACTATGAAAGGGAGGGGGTAAAAAGTAGATTGACTGGGACATGTACATGAGGACTCTACCATGTCATAGATCTCCTCAAGACTCTGTCTACTGTCCACAGTGTCTGCCCCTCACGATAATGGACCAAACCCTTTGAAATCTTGAACAAAAGAACGCCTTCTCCCCTTAAGATGCTAATGCCAGTTAATTCTGTCACAGCAAATCTGGAAACCTAGCACCAATTCCAAATGACTTGGTTCACGTTCAGGAGCAGCAATATTTAGCATGGTTAAAAAACTAAGGTCATAGGATGTCAAAGTTGTCCAGAAACATAGAAACGAGATAGTGCATGGCTTCTTTTGTCAGAGAAGGAATCTGAGGGTCAGAGGGGATGGATGTGCAAATCCACAGGGTTTATGATGCCCTAACACCAACTCTGGACAGCCTGACCCATTGTCTATAAAGTTATATGTACTTTGTTCCATTAGTGTGTGCTCCTAGGTTGTTATAACACTGGTTTTACTGTTTGACACAAAGGATGATGTTTAGCAAGAGAGAGCAGTGCTTTATGCGTCCATAATTGTTAGTCCTTGTGAAAGCTCAGAACTCCTAAGAACACTTGGGACTTGGTCTGACTCCTGTCTCAAACACTTCTTTGCAAATATCTATTTGTTGCTCCATTCAAAAGGCACTCACCAGACCTCATTGACTTAACACCTCAGCAGCATTTGACACTACCGACCCTGTCTCCTTCCCTCAGTGCTCTGACTTAGACTCCTCGGAAAGCATCATCTGTGGGCTGGGACAGTGAGTGAACTGCTAATGGATGATCACATGAACTTCAAATAATAAAGATTTGAGGCACAGTTTGATCAAATAATTTCTACCTTCTAAACTTCGTCGTTAAAAGTTGGCTAGTATTTTGAATACAGTTTTAGTTTTTACACTCGTTTTCATTGCATTTTATGACAAGTATTGATTGGTGTGCAACAAATTGGGAGTGGTGGTTTTGCTCTTTAACTAGAAGACTTTGGTCATCCTTTATCTTTTCTGACGCTGGCTCTCCTGCCCTCAAATCTACTGCACTGTTTCCCAATATCCACGTTTGTTTGTTTTTTATCTTAGATTCAAACTCCTAGAAATTTAGAACTCAGGGAAGCAGCCCAACCCTCCAGAGTGTACCTCTTTAGTTCTGTTCTCATAACAGCCTATGCTAGACTGACCCCATCATATCTGTAAAACATCACTGTGTTTCTAGTCCCTAGTCCAGGGGATGTATGACACAGAGAGGAAATTCCATCATCTTTTGGTGTGAATGGAGTCACCTTCTGGAGCACTGAATTTTCACCAAAAGCATTTTGTTCCCATTGCTTCCTGTTTTACTTGCCTAGCCTTACTCTTGGAATAAACATCCTGACTTAAAAATTAGCAGTCAATTAAGAATGATCCAATCTCATCTGTGCTCCACATTGAAATGAGACCTCCGACTATAACGTATCCCATGCAGGGGACACCTTACTTTTCCTAGGGCACAATTTATGCTTTCCAAGCATAAAACTCATTTTGAAGCCTTCCCTGCCATTCAGGGAAATTGGCAGCTTATGTTGGGACTAGAGCACAGAGGGAGAGTCAAGAGCCTGAGTTTAAGTCTCAGCTAGTGAGACTAATACTCAACTGAACTCATGGCATACCACAAGCTTCTGCTTCTATGCTTGCTCATTCCGTGGGGTGAGTGAGTGGCAGGTGGTGACCCCTGGAGCTAAACTAAGGAGGGTGCTAATTAGTGACTGTCCCACACTGGAAATAGAAATGTCAAGTGCTACTATTAATAGTCATGTTTCCTGTGCTCTGGCTTCCAAGGTCCCTTATGCCTTCATTCCATAACCTCTGGGAAGAAACAAGAAACATAATATGGAGAGGGAAGAAGATCTGTCATTGTAGGGTACCTCAGTATGGCTGGAACAATAAAATGCAGGGAAATATACTGCCAGTCTGCAGCGGCTCTGCAGACTAGAATCCAGAGAAAGAGGTAAACACCGAAAATGAAAAGCATTGACATGAAAAAATTTCCAGAAACCAATAAAAGAGCAAATGGAAAAGTGAGAAAAACAATTGTTGTACAGGCTGCAGTTGGATATTGAGCTATTAAAGAGTACTTTAATATGTAAAGTGCTCTTACAATCAATAACAAAGTGGGGAACATTTAAGGATGGGGAAACAACCCAAGCAAAAGGCACAAGTAAGCAATCCACAAGAAAAGAAATGCAGATTAACTTTGTGTCAACTAATCATACCCAGGTCAAGTGAGGAAAAGTAGACATTTGCCTTTGTCCATAATGAGCTTTTAGGCAGGTACATCCCTTCTGAGGAGTAATATATTTAGTAGTGACAATGTGTAACAAAAGCCTTGTCATTTGATACAGAGAACCCACGTGTAGGAAAGAATCTTAAGGAATAATCAAATGACTCTCTGAAGCTGCGCACAACACAATTACTGAGCCAAGGGAGTCTCCAGTAGTGAAAGGGAAGCCATCTGAGTATGTGTCCTTGGAAGCTGATGGCTTTAGTACAGATTGGTATACTACAAAGTCACCCTCAAAAGATGAATATCCTAGTTATTTATTTATATGAAGAGTATATGATATGTCCTTACCACAAAACAGAAAAGAAGCTTGGATATGGAATATGAATATACCTGATACGGAGCATTTTAAAAGTGTGTGTGCCTGTGTGGGTGAACATCTGGGCAACAGTGTTCTACAATGCCTTTATGATGATGGCACTGTGTCTACAGTACCTTTACGATGATGGCACTGTGTCTACAGTACCTTTACGACGATGGCACTGTGTCCACAGTACCTTTACGACGATGGCACTGTGTCTACAGTACCTTTATGACGATGGCACTGTGTCTACAGTACCTTTACGACGATGGCACTGTGTCTACAGTACCTTTACGACGATGGCA
This sequence comes from Rattus rattus, assembly GCF_011064425.1. Lineage (NCBI taxonomy): Eukaryota > Metazoa > Chordata > Mammalia > Rodentia > Muridae > Rattus > Rattus rattus. Next base: position 10,238,761 of record NC_046172.1, read on the forward strand.
CTGTGTCTACAGTACCTTTACGATGATGGCACTGTGTCTACAGTACCTTTACGATGATGGCACTGTGTCTACAGTACCTTTACGATGATGGCACTGTGTCTACAGTACCTTTACGATGATGGCACTGTGTCTACAGTACCTTTAGGATGATGGCACTGTGTCTACAGTACCTTTATGATGATGGCACTGTGTCTACAGTACCTTTTCACGATGATGGCACTGTGTCTACAGTACCTTTACGACAATGGCACTGTGTCACAGTACCTTTATGATGATGGCACTGTGTCTACAGTACCTTTGATGATGATGGCACTGTGTCTACAGTACCTTTTACGATGATGGCACTGTGTCCACAGTACCTGCGACGATGGCACTGTGTCCACAGTACCTTTCGCATTGATGGCACTGTGTCTACAGTAGTACCTTTATGACGATGGCACTGTGTCCACAGTACCTTTATGATGATGGCACTGTGTCTACAGTACCTTTATGATGATGGCACTGTGTCTACAGTATGGCACTGTGTCTACAGTACCTTTATGATGATGGCACTGTGTCTACAGTACCTTTACGACGATGGCACTGTGTCTACAGTACCTTTACGATGATGGCACTGTGTCTACAGTACCTTTACGATGATGGCACTGTGTCTACAGTACCTTTACGATGATGGCACTGTGTCTACAGTACCTTTACGATGATGGCACTGTGTCTACAGTACCTTTATGACGATGGCACTGTGTCTACAGTACCTTTACGACGATGGCACTGTGTCTACAGTACCTTTATGACGATGGCACTGTGTCTACAGTACCTTTACGTTGATGGCACTGTGTCTACAGTACCTTTATGACGATGGCACTGTGTCTACAGTACCTTTACGACGATGGCACTGTGTCTACAGTACCTTTACGACGATGGCACTGTGTCCACAGTACCTTTACGATGATGGCACTGTGTCTATAGTACCTTTACGATGATGGCACTGTGTCTACAGTACCTTTACGATGATGGCACTGTGTCTACAGTACCTTTACGATGATGGCACTGTGTCTACAGTACCTTTAGGATGATGGCACTGTGTCTACAGTACCTTTATGATGATGGCACTGTGTCTACAGTACCTTTACGATGATGGCACTGTGTCTACAGTACCTTTAGGATGATGGCACTGGCAGTACTGTGATGGCACTGTGTCTACAGTACCTTTACGATGATGGCACTGTGTCTACAGTACCTTTATGATGATGGCACTGTGTCTACAGTACCTTTATGATGATGGCACTGTGTCTACAGTACCTTTATGATGATGGCACTGTGTCTACAGTACCTTTACGACGATGGAACTGTGTCTACAGTACCTTTATGATGATGGCACGATGGAGCATTTCACTTTTCCCTTTAACACTTTCCCACAATTCACTGAAATTTTGCAATGAAAAAAAATGCCACTTAGCATCATTAAAAACTATTTTAGGGTACAGCTTATCTGTTTCTTCAGGCTGTTTTGTAGAGGTACAAGAGGCAAGAAAAATATAGAAAGGAAAATTAGGAAGTAAAAGATCTAATTCACAGTCATTTGGGTTGTTCTTGTATGGAATCACTAATTCAATATTCATTGTGCTTACTCTCTCCTTGGGAGCTTTCCTATCCCTAACAGCCCTAACTCTTTCTTTTGAACATGTCATGGGACATTCTATCATATTAGCTGCCCCTGGAAAAATGATGGGGTATAATCTTAGTATTTGCATTTTTTAAATTGCTAATAAAAATAATTGCCAATTAACTTATAAATTCTCAATGAAAAATAGACTCATCCCTAGGGATGAATATTACCATCTCAAATCTCCGAGTGAGGTTGAAGAGAGAGCTCCTAGGGGCTATTTCGACTGTGATCCTCTCGACAAGTACATGACAACCTTTCCCTTGGGTGGAGCCAAAGTACCACAGATGAAGCACTTCTTCCCATATACTAACTTTGGCTTCCATTTCTTGTAGAAATGAAATCAGGATTTTAATGCAATAAGAATATGATTGCAAACTATTTTATGTTATCATCTGTCATTTTATTCTAAGAGTTAGGACAGAGAGATGAAGGGTTTGTGAACTTTGTTAGAAAAATAAGAAGATAGAAAAATCACTATGTTGGTTGTTTTTTCTCTTGTGGTAAAACACTATGACAAAGGTAACTAATTAAAGAAAAAATTTATTAGGATTATGACTCCAGAGGGATGAGGATCTATAACAGCAGGAAGTTATAGCAGCAGGTGGCAGACATGGTGACAGAGAAAGCTGGGAGCTCACCTTCCAAATCAGAAGCAGGAAGTAGAAAGTAAAGTCAGAGTGGCAGGACTCTGACTTTAAACTCGAATCTTATCTCCAGTGAGAACACTTCTTTAGACTAGGCCACATCTCCTAAGCTTCCAAACAGCACTATCAAGTAGGTATCAAGTGTTCGAATACATGAGCCTGTAGGAACATTTTTCCAATTCAAATAACCACATTTCATTCCCTGGTTCTTATAGTCCTATGGCCATATCAAAACATAAAACATACTCAGTCCAATTTTTAAAGTACCCAATTTCTCAGTCAAAGCACTATTTCAAAGGAAACAAACAAACAAACAAAAAAAACAAAAACAAAAACAAAAAAAACCCTCCTCTCAGACTCCGGGCAACCTAACAATTATAACATCTTGTAAAACAAACAAACAAACAACAACAAACCACATACGTCCAACATACAATTGCAGAACGTATGCAAGTCTGTATTAGTCACTTTTTTATTGTTGTGAGAAGTCATAATGACCAAGGTGACTTATTCAAGGATGGGCTTATTTGGACTTACAGTCCCAGAGGGATAGGAGTCCATCACCACCAAGGAGGTGTGACAGTGGGAAGGTGTGGTAGGTAGTTGGAGCAGCACACTGGAAGTTCATATCTTAAATCTCAAGCAACAAGCAGAGAACTAACATGGCATTCGATCATCAAATCCTGTCCCCCGTAACATGTTTCCTCCAGCAATGCCACACTTCCTAAACCTACCAAAATAGTGCCACCAACTGGGGATAAAATAATTCAAATATATGGGCCTATGGGGAACATTCTGATTCAAACCTCAACAAATTAATTTTCTTTGAAGTATATTCTTTATTATCAAAAGGTGTATATACATACCAATATGCATAGTAATCATGCAGTTTATATATTTTGCACATTCATTTTTCATATACCTGACACAAACAATCTATAAGATCTAAGGATTTACTTTAGCTCATGATTTTAAAGGTCTCAGTCCATGATTGTTTGGCCTGTGATAAGACTACTATGGGGGATACACTCAATGAAGCATGGGGAAGACAGGGGATGGAGGCTAAGGCTCCAATTTTCCCTCAAGGTCACTCCCACAGTGAGCTAACTTAGTACCACCTCTTAAAGGATTTACACTGCCCAGTAGCACCACAAGCCTTTAACCACAAGGGCCACTGGGGGACACTCCAGGTCCAAACAACAGCATGCTATCTACTATTTCAATTTGTATACTTCTGGTAACCAGTTCTTTTTGTTATCTTCACATGGCAAAATTACATGGTCCAACCCATATATTTTGATTATTGCCAAAGTATATATGAGTAGAGTTAAATAGACACTAATATTTTTTATAGTGTTGTCATTGTTTCGGAGGAGTAAACATCTTTGCTTTTGTGGGGAAGCAGAAGAGCATGTATTTTATTTGGGCATTCCTCCAGTGAATGCCTGTGTGTAAGTGTGTGTGTGTGTGTGTGTGTGCATGAGTGTGAATGTCCTTCGTAACTCAGTAGAAGCCCATCCCACATGTTTGTAAAAATTACTCTTAATCTAACATCAAACTGTGCCCTGACCAATAATTGCTTGATTGAAGTTGCCTTTCAACTAGGCTTCTTTTTTTCACCACTTGTATTCCTTTTTAAAAAGGAAAAAATACCCAGGTGATGTTACTACATTGCTTTTGATTCCGCTCATCCATTTTATCTCTGCTGATCCCCCTTAAAACCATTCCATTCTTTGACGTCGGGCCAGAGATGTTAAGTAATCTATTCAAGGTCACACAGCTAATTAGTGCAGAGCTGAGACTGGAACCCTGGCCTTCTCTTCCTTTTCATCATGAAGACGGTGTGAGGGCTGTTACCATGAAGGACAGGTTGCCTAAGTTAAACTGCAGGGCCAGGAACCAGCTGCTTGGAAGGTCTGACAGAAAATATCATCATTTGACAAATTATCATGATCATTATTAATGCTATTATTCATATGCTATGTCTGCAGCAGAAAACACAGGTTTATTTAAAATGCACATAATAATTTGAGTTTTCTCTAACATTTATTTTCTGTCTAAATTATTTTTTAACTGATACGAATGCAAAGACTTGTGAAGACAAAAAGCTAGGCTTTTTAAAAATCCATAACCTTAAATTAAGACCACATTTATTCCCGCCGCCAGAATTCTCTCTCTCTCTCTTTAACCCTTCGGTGGCACTGGCAAACGATATTTCTACCTCTTTTCCACTCAATTTTTATTATTTTTTTCTAGTAACAATTGCATTGGATTACCAAAGTGCAATGCATCTCGCGGGAAGAATTAATGGGATTTTCGGGGAACTGGCCAGATCAGTCCACTTCGCCAGCAAAAAGACGCCTCTAATTGATGTGTATGCAGAAACAGCAGCTGGAGGTGAGAACCACTGTACTCGGATGGTAATTATTTTAGCAGGATAAGCACTTCTGTCCTGATAAGGGAGAAGCGGCAGAGCCTGGGGCGAGACACACCGGACAGACAGACACAGATAAAATCCCAGCAAAAAACGCGACTGCAGGACCTTGCTTTGCAACCTTAAATTGCTAGTGTCTGATAATTCCTGATGGATTGCAACCAGGTGGGGGCGGAAGAGGGGCTTGGCCAGGCAACTGCCTAGTGGGGCAGGTCAGAAAAGGCCTGCTCCCCAGACTGCCAGCTCTGGACCAGAGCTCAGTTAGGGGGCGCTGTCGGGCAGTAAGTGCCGCTTCCCCACCCTTCAGAGTCTCTCAGGCTTCCTATGTCTGCCTGCCTGCCTGTGGTTAAAAGCCCATAGCTCTTTTGGTAAAGAGTAGGTGTGTCCTGGCCAGGTTCCAGTTTGGGTAATTACAGCCTGTCAACCTAAATTCCCCCCAGGATTGCAGTTAAATATGGTACCCGTCTTCACAATTAAATTTTAGCTCTAATAGGACACTCGGTTGTCATGTTACGTGACAGTTAAATAGCGGCCACATCGTACCCCAGAGAACTACAAAGAGTTCTCTAGGGCTAATGAGTGACCTGTCTGGGCAGAAACGAGGTGCTCTTTCTGATGTAGACTAGTAGGTCACTACAGGACTTTGCTCATCACTAAAATTTCTGGTCAAATTCTTGGAAGGAATTCCATGAGAATGGCTACTCCTGTGTCATTCGCAATCCCTTTACCTGGAAAGACGGAGCTGTGGGACAGATGAACCCCTTCCTGTCCTCTTCCTCACAACTTGAATCAGCTGTCACAGGCTCTGTCCTTCCTTTCCTCCAAAGTCTCTGTATCCCTCCTTTTCCCACAGTCTAGAATGCTTTTCTTTCGTTCCCTGCTCACAGAAACGTTTTATTCTGGCAAAGTCCATCTCAGAAACTGCTCCCTTCGTGTGGAATTCCCAATCTCCTATTCCAGTTAAACATTTCTGCTTATGGCCTCCATGTTGGGTTGCTATTGTGCTCGCTGGGCATTTATTGAAACCTGTATAAAATAAACTGCTCACACAACCTGGCACGCACTTAAGGGAGGCTCCCTGAGGGCAGGGGCCATAACTACGTGTCCTTGTAACTGTACAGGACTTAGGCAATACAAGCAATTATAAATACAGTGATATACTATCTGATGTTCTCTCTGATCATAACTATTTTGTATTACCTTCATGGGGATGAAACCGAGAGTCTCTCGCATGCTAGGCAAATGCCACTAAACTACATGTCCAGCTTCCTTTTTCCTTTTAATTTTGACTCGGGATCTAAGTCACTCTGTAACCAGGCCCTGAACTCAATCTCCCTGCCTCTTCCTCCTGACTAGCTGGAATTAAAAGCCTGTAAAACCAAGCACAGTCTGTGCGCTAGTTTTAAGTACATTGCAAATACTCATTCACCTCACCATCTCATAAAGCATTTACTGTCCCATTTTTAGAGATGAACAATTATTGGGACACAGAGAGGTTAAGTAATTTGCCCAAGATCACACAGTCAGTAAATGGTGGCAGCAAGAGTGAAACCCATGGGGGCTATCCCCAGGTAATTCTGCTGCTCCATACTATAGATATTTAATTAAGCACATCAATATCCCAATTGTCTTTAAGACTGCACAACAATCCAGACTTGGGAAAAGCAGAAATCATTTTCTAAGTAGTACAAAGAGGGGAGAAATGTGGCTTTTAGGATTTTTGTGTTTCAGCTCTCCTAAGTAACAGGAGGGCTGCCTTCCCAAATTCACATTCGTGTTTGTCAGTTTCCGTCCTTGGGCCATTATTTCACACAAGAAATGAGAAGGTGATAATCTGGAGTATTCGCAGCCAGTCTTGCCTGCAGAGGTGTGAGCAAGGAGGAAGATAGCATGTTGTGATTAGAGAGAGCAGAAACAAACCCCTGTGATTGCGACGCAAAAGGAAAGGGTCAGCCTCATTATTCTAATGCATAGTTTTCTGCACCCATAGAAATATTTTATTCCAACAAGTTAATTCCTTTAAGTGGTGAGCGCCGAGTGTGGCAGACACGATTATCTTCCTTAGGTTTTTTGCCGCTTTCTCTGGGCCCAACGAGGGGAAGGATTTCTGTGGCTCACCTCCTGCAATTAGAAACAGCCCCACAGGGCAGAGGTGCAGCCTGCATTCCCAGATACTCTGCTGCTGCTGCTGAAATAAGAACAGCCTTTGAGAATATTCTCCTGCCAAAATCATTTTAGCATTTCACTGTCACACAGCAGGAGGCAGAGAGAGAGCTTTCTTTTTGCGTCACCCACAACCTCCAAGACCTCATGAAGTCTTCCCTGTGTACGAGGAAATTAATTAATTTCCTTTTTTATTTTGTAAAAGGAGGCCAAAACATAGTTCAAGATATTTACGTTTTCATAAGGAAAGAAGTCTCAATTGTAAATGAGTTTCTCTTTTAAGACAAGGCTGTAATTAGATTGCCCATAGTGATGATGAATGGGGAGGGTGAAGGGGCTGAGCTTTTTTCTGGGGAAAGAAACATCCTCGAAGGTGGAGGCCAGGGCTGCCTCAGGCAGCCACGCTGTCTCTAACACCAAGGACTGTTCTCCGCCGCCAAGCTGTAAGAAGAAAGGCAGCTTAGAAACCTGGCAGGGCGGGGAGATAAAATAAGCAAGGCAATTTAAGAGGGTGAGCCAAGGTGGTTGCCTACGCAGGGGCTGTGGGCGCCAACAGGGGCGCAGTGTCTTCCGATCCTGTGGGAGCTCAGTGATTTCTGCAAGGGAACTGTTTTCTTTCCCTCCGCCCCCGCCCCCCCCCTTTTAACCTACCTATGTTTTTTCTCTTGCAGTATTGAAGAAGGGGAGGTGGGTGGGTGGCCTGATATCCATTCTAAATTCTGCCTCTGTCTCTCTGTTTCTTTTTTCTGTCTGTTTGTCTGTCTGTCTGTCTCTGTCTGTCTCTGTCTCTGTCTCCCTCTGTTTCTCTGTGTGTGTCTCTGTCTGTCTCTCCATGTCTTTTCTTCTCTGTCTCTCTCTCTCTCCCTCTCTCTCCTCTCTCCTCTCCTCCTCCTCCTTCCCTTCCCTTCCCCCTCCCCCTCTCCTTTCTATATGCCTGTTAGACACAGTATTTTGCCCACTTCCAAATTTCATGTGCTTAAGACTTAACCCCATGACCTCACAATACAACTGTTCAGTGAGGCAATGGATGAAATCATTAGGGTGGACTTAGTCACCTGGCCTGCTTACAAGTGGAAGAAACTTTAGATGCTGACAAATCCCAGGGGTACATTCACAGAGGGAGGACCATCATGTATCAGCTCAGGAAGAAAGTGACATTCTGCAAACCACAAGACTCAGGAGCCACCAGATCTGCTTACACATTGCTCTTGGACATCCAGCCTCGGCACAACACATACCACAGCACTGAAACAGTCTCCTAAAATGTGGTCCACTGGACACCTTGCGGGAAAGTGATAAGTAGATTAAAATGCAGACTTCTGGGCTCCGATTCAGATGGAATCAAATTTCTGGCGTTCAAGAATCTGCAGCCTTACACGGACACTCCAGGTCATCCCCAAGCTAACTGGAGTTAGAATATCCTTACAGCACCAATCTGCTGAGTAGAGATCAACCTCTGGGTTGACCGGAAAGAGACTGCCCAAAAGCCTGGCTGCCCGAAACGCCACCACTAGGAAGGTGTTCTTTGCAGTTAAACATTGCCCTCTCCCTGGTGGATTTCTTTTCAGTGCAAATAGCTCTTGGATGGAGGTGACAAATTAAGTCAATAACCTTTGAGTATGAATTCATTTATCAGCTGAATTCCTGGGGATTGGACAGATGCCAAACCTCAGAAAAGGAGAAGGCGACTACAAAGGGGGGTGGGCAGAGCGATGCTTGTGTGGTCCACATCAGAAAGCTACCACCTTGACAACTTAGCTCCAAGTTAGCCCACAGTGGTAGCGAGGTAACTCATAGATTCATAGATGCCTACTCCCTGTCGTTTGGGGTGGAGGAGGTGGGGGGAGAGAGAGAGAGAGGAGAGGGAACAGGGGGAGTGACTGACTCCCAGCTGTCTTCTATCTTGTTTGTTTGCTACTTGAAAGGCAAGGGCAAAGTCAAGCAGGCTTCCCTCCCTTTCTTGAAGGCAGTGGGAGGAAAGGAACGAGATGATTGTTGCATTAAGGACTGGAGTGGATATTAGCAGGAGCAAGGTGCATTGTGTTTTATCCCTGGTACAGTCCATTCATGGGCCCACCAGAACAGAAAGCAGGCAGGGGCTGAAGCTAGGATTTTAAATGTTTCCTTTGAGCCAGAAGTTAACCTCTCAGTTGCTGGCTAATCTGAGATCCTGGCTTACAGCCTTTCTCCACTTTTGTAGCATAGGTCCGGGCCCGGATTGGGGTGGGGTGGGGTAGAACTTTGTTGGTTTGAGAAAGAAGCTCTTGTGTTTCTGTCACTTCGGTTGTTTAGTTCTACATTTACAGGGGTAAACGGGGCATCCTCCCTACTCCTGCCCAGGTCTGCAGCTCAAGCATAGTGTCATTTAGCTAAAACAACTCGCCTTGATTATAATGTCTTATGTCCACCACAGCCAGAATCCTCGAGGCATCCCTGTGACCTGAGAACATCAAGCAGCTGGCAAGGGCCAATATTCCAACTGCTGACAAGTGGCCGTCCTTAGAGAAGGGAGCCAGGGGTACATATAATAAATGGTTACCTCAGCTTGGAAACCACATCATTGGGATTGATACTGAGCTGAAACCCAGAGCCCTCTTCAGGTCTGAGTAGATCTCAGTCTGCCTCCCGTACTTCCTCTGTCCCACCCACAACTGTATGCTTCTCCACACAGAGAGACGCATCCTGGATTCCCATTTCCATGGCAAGGGGGAATCCAGAGCAAAGGCAGCAAGAGGCAATGACCCAGGATTCCAAATCCCATTGCTGGAGGAAGCAGCAGATGGCTAGAGAGGGAAGAAGATGAGCCAGGCCAAAACCCTGACCAGAAAATCACTGTTTTCTCCAAGACAATACTCATTTTGGTGGCTGATGGTTGTGGTTCCATCCAGGTTTTTGGCCCCTACCCCAGCCCTTTGGCACACAGCCCATATCTTTGTGTGCTGTTCCTTCACCTGCCTGTGTTTGGCCTCAGGAGGTCAGTACTCATGTTGAGGGAAGAGAACCACTTTGCTCTTGTATGTAGGGAACTACAAGGACCAGGAGCCCACCTACCCCAAACAGCCTATGGTGGTTGACTGATAGGGACAGGAGCCTGAAACCTCTGCTGCCTTGGCTTGGAAAGGGTCATTTTATTCTGCAGAGCTTCTCATGCATAGATGGTTAGGGCTGAGGCCGAGAATCCCAGAGTGAGCCTTTGCCTGGCTGCTTCCATTTGCTTGCTCTTCTCCTTGGATCCTCAGACTTGAGACGACTTCTTAGAAAACTACTTGCACACAAACTCATTTTGCATTCTGCTTCTGGTACCCAGCCTAGGTTTTCCATATAAAATCTTATTTTCCTCTTTTATGCAAGTTAGTTTTAAATGTCAACTTGCCACAATCTAGAAGTACCTGGGAAGAGAGTTTCGATTGAGTAGTTATTTAGATCAGGTTGGCCTGTGGCTATTTCTGTGGAAAGCTGCATTGATCATTAATTGATCTAGGGGGGCCCAGACCATAGTGAGTGTCACCATTCCCTAGGAAATCCCTAAGAAGACTAGATGAGAGCAAGCAGGCTGAGTGGGTGCATTAATTTCTTTCTGCTCTTAAGTGTGCATGGGATGTGACTATCTGCTTGAGTACTGACCTGGCTTCCCCTCAGTGATTGACTGTATCCTGGAACTAGAACCCAAATAAACCCTTTCTTGTCTAATTGGCTTGTAGTCAAGCTGCTTTATCACAGCAACAAAAATGAAACTGAGAAAATCTTTATTCCACAACTTCATGAAATTTAGAATCACCTAAGAGACAGACCTCATGGTGCATGTATGAGAGTGTTTCCAGAGAGCTTTGAATGAGGAAGGAATACCCCTCACCCTGAATGGATAGTACCATTGATAAACTGGCATCACACTGAGCAGAGAAGAGAAAGTGTGCTAAGCACTAGCTTTCACCTGTCTGCTTTCTGACTGAAAACATTATCAGCCTTCTCCATACTCTTGCTGATTGCCATACTGTCCCCTCAAATACTGAGCCAAATTAGTATCTTTCTTCTTTTGGTAGCTTTGTCTGGGAATTATGTCATAGCAATAAAAAAATCACTAATATAACTTCTATTGATACCATATAAGAAAAAAAAGAAAGGAAGAATGAATGAAAGAAAAGTAAGAACGGAAGAAATTCTCCCATCCCTGACTTCTCTCTTCAGATACCTTTTAAACCACACCAAATCCTTCTCTGACTCCTCTAAGTTAAAGGACACACTGCCAACTTTACCAGATACTTGAGTGTTTTCCATTGCCCTCCTACTCAACATTTTAGGTTCAGGCTCCCTTCCTCATGCCTAGTCTAAGACAGTGAGGTTGTGAGTATCAAGTGTCCCTCCCCACTTCCTTGGGGGTAAGAACATCTAGGAAAGCGCTGGCAATGTCAGGTATTCCCTTCCAGATTCCCACTGTCTAGGAATATCGAGCCGAATGGTGTCACGTGGATCCTGCTATAGTTCAGGTAGAATTCTTTCACTTTTTCCTGATCACAGAGCTGTCAGTGAATCTCAAATTCTTGCCTAAATAAATGCATCCCCTTGTCTCCGCATTCAAGGTACTCTACCAGATGCCTTATGCACTAGCTAGTGTTTTCGCAACACACATGACACAAGCTAGAGTCATTTGGGAAGAGGGGATCTCAACTAAGAAAATGCCCCCACCAATTATGCCTGTAAGGGCATTTTTTGATTAATGATTGATGTGATATGGAAGGGTCCAGTTCTCCCTGGCTGGTGGTCCTCAGTGCAAGCCATGGGGAGTAAGTCAGTAAACAGCATTCCTCCATGGCATCTGCATCAGCTCCAGCCTTCTGCTCTCTAAGACCCCTTGCCTGGGGAATGGCTGGCCAAGCTGATCTATCTCCGTAACAGTAAAAGGAAGCAAAAAGGCAAACAAACTAGGAGTAAAAAAGCCTTGGTGCCAAGGGGAACAGTAGAATATTTTCTGTGAACCAATTTTGTTGCTCTCAGCCAACAATATTAGAAAAATGCCACTATTTGCCCTCTTGATGTTCACTAGGAGGCCAAAACCAAGTGAGTGTATAAGCCTACACAGTCTGATTTGAGAGCCAAAGGTTCTCATCACTATGCCAGAGGTAAACTCTAGAGATGGATGACAAGGGGTAGCTAACAATGGAGAAGAATTATATGGTGACACAAGGTTGTTGTATCATAAAACCTGAGGGGAGACCAGCCACAAGCTAGAGAAATCAGGATTAATAAGAAGTAGAAGGAAGAAGGGCAGGATCAAAATTTTGGCAAGAATGAGTCTCTTTGGACAACATTTTCTCTTTTCTCCCTTAAAGATTGTGGACTCCTAGATCTGCCCAACATTTCTATGAACCAAAACAGAAAGATACGCAACAGGGTGAATATCCACAAACCATGGGGATGTCAGTGCCTAACATTTTAGACAAACTAGGGTTTCATCTCTTTTCTCTCTAGTCCCCACACCACAGGTTAGAACTGTCTTCTAAGTGATGGCTGTATGTTCAAGCAAGAATGGAACCCCCTACTTGGCTGGCAACTCTTAGAGCCAGGCTCCTGCCTTCTCAGCCATATCCCCCTTTGTCAACCGTCCCTATCAGTATGCTGAGCACTTCAAGAGTGTAAAGCTAGGGGCTTGAAAGCAGGGTAGTTGTAATAGTGACGCAACAGCACTCCCTCCTTTTTATTACCATGGTGCTCAAGTCCTTTTATGAAATCGCTCACTTCCCCTTGCCATTAAAACATAACAGCACTATGACAAGTGGTTAAGTGTTAGGAAATCCAACAGGCCTTGGTGTGAAGCCTGCTTTACCGCTTTCTAACAGTGTGACCTTGAGAAATTCACTGAAATTCTTTGAGTCTCCATTCCTTCCTCTATATAGTGAGACAAATAATACTCAAGAGTTACCGGAGGGCTCCCAGCTCAGTAAGGGTGCAGTAAATTGTAGACATTGTTATTTTTATTAAAGTACATGGAACCTAGTCATCATTAATCTGAAGTCCTCAGCAGGGAAGGACAAATCAGCATGTGCATTAATTAGGGCTTCTCAGAACAGAAAGGATTTAGCTGATAGGGGCAGTGTCTCTCAGGATAAGGGCAGGACCAGAGTAACCATCACGTGAGCAGAATCTATTCCAGGGCACAAAATCCTCCTTCTCTCAATTCAATCTTGCTATATGGAGACTCTAACCCTCACAATTCAGGTTTCCTTTGAGTCAGAATCAAGGCAATCCACGTGAATCTACAAGCGTGGGGGTGGAAGGGTGCAATGGGAGAAACATGCAGTGTTTCAGTAACTCGGTGGATTGAGCTAGCAGAAATGGCACTCCAATGGCAAACAGAGCTGATAAAACGTAATAAGAACAGATAACTACATAGCCTGAGAGGGAGGGAGGAAGAAAGGAAGAAAAAAAGGAAGGAAGGAAAGGGAGGGGAGAAGGGGGGTAGACAAAAGAAATTAGTATTTCCCAGATACTAAATCTGACTCCAGTCTGGCTTTCTGTTGTCTGAGTCAGGCTGATGTGTCCATTATAGTCCAGTCTCCATCTACATCAAGGTTGCTTTACTTTTACGTAGTAAAGACACTTTGGCTTTCTAGTGCTGACCATGGATTCCTCCTCAGAGTTATGTTTTTGAACAAAGAAAATAAAATGCTCTTGAAATATATTTAACAAAACATCAATTTCCTAGAATGAAAACTATCTGTGATTCACTGGGGACAAGCACTCCTAAAACCTCAGCAGCGTTGACTCTACAATGCGATGTGTAGGTAATGTAACGCTAAATGTGAACTTAGTATTAGTGAACCTGAAGATGATCTCGAATCTAATTGGTGAATTTAATCACTCATATGGAGTAATAAAGGAAAACAAGCCTGCAATAGGACGTCCCTCCTTCACAGAAGTGGGGAGGGTGGAAACAATGTCCAAGGCATATTGGAATATAGCAGGTATTCTCTACCCAAGACCGCATGCCTATATAGTGAGAATATGGCTCCCCTGAGTTGACTACTTTGGAAGAAATTCTTCTGAGTGCAGTTTTGTCTGGACTTCTCCAGGCAGATACAAGAAATAAATCTCTTCAAAAGATACATGTATTTAGCACCCCCAAGGTTTGCCAAAACAGTTACTGGTACTTATTGTTTGTCTAGGACCAGAACAATCCACACAACTCTCTGTTTTCCAAAATTTGAGGTGTGTAGCAAGGCTGTACCATTAGAAATCTCACTTAAGTGGCCTGCCATTGGAATTTGCAACAAGAGGGCTGGTGTGGACCTTGGACTCAGGAAATGGCACTCTTAGTTTGGTCTTGTGCCAGGGGTTCTTGTGCTTTAGAATTTCTTTCTAGAAGCTTTCAATATCCCTTTGATGCCTGAATTGGCCTACAGTTCTGTCTGGGCATGGCCTCACCTCCTTACAGCCTGGTTACATAGGGGCTCTGACCACTGAAATCTTCCTCAGTATTTTCTATGCCTCCACCCTATGTTTTGGGTAAAGCCTTGTCTAGGACTTGCTCCATGACTCTCCCTTCACTTTCAATCATCTGCAACATGGCCTAATCCCTAAAGAAAGAGGTGGTCAGATCTTCTAGAGAACTCTGGGCCTTTGGCCTATAGGGCTGCCCCAGGTTTTGTTTCAGTGGGGGAGTATGACAAATTGTCACCTAACCTTACTTTGACTGCTGTGCTGTTTTTGTACTCTGTTTCTGCCACTTATGACATGCTGAAATGTCTGATATTTCTCACTCCTCCTTGGGCTCTGAATCACTTATCCCTCATGGATCGGCATTCCCACAACCTCCCAGGACTTCCCTTGATTGTTCTGCAACGGATTCTTTTCTTTTCTGGATCAGTGTCATCTCTCCCGTCCAACTAGCGTCATACCATGCTCTCCTGGATTGGTCTCAGTCCATGCCGGAAAAGAGAGAAGTATTACACAACTCTCCATTAACTGCCTGTGGGTTCCTCTCCTGTCTTCACACTGGTAGGCGAAGTGTGAAAAACAGATGTGAATTTGTGTGAGCTGTGTTGGCAATCATGCATCCTCTCTGCGGCCAACCCCACCTAGTGACAATAGCACCATTGGACAACCCAACTACACATCATCATTAGCTGTACAAAGGCCACACATTCCCACTGTCTACTCTGCCGTAAGTTCCCCGGGCATGTGCCTAGGTCCCTATAAAAAGCTGTTTTCCCTTCCCCCACCTCTTCTTCTTCCACCCCCACCCCAACCCCCAAGGCAGCCTCTGCATCACCCTTGCCTTTCTCTTTTTAAAAAACTTCCCACATGAGTCCTGTCCCATGGTTTGATTTTGTCAGAACCAGCCACCTAGTTCCATCAGGCTTTGCCTGGATAGAACAATAAATATCTAATCACACCAGATAGGACACTAATAGACCAAAGAAATAATTCTACCCAAGTCTAACTTGATTGACCAATAAGCTTAATTAAAATTGCCTGTAGAAGTGTGGGTGAGGGGTTGTGTACGGAAGCATGGACAACTAAAATGGCTACACCACTGAAGAAAATCAAAACCTTCCCTCTCTTCTTGACATTGTTAATAGGTCCACATCTCTACTGGGGGAGCAATTACAGATGCCAAGAGTTCAAAAGATCAAAGACCATGTAATGCCAGGAAGATAGATTCCAAGGCAGAGATCAACATAAAAAGAAATCGTATTGTAGAAATTCAGGGATGTGAGTCTACAGAGATCAAGGGGAAAGATGATTGGAAGATGTGTGTGGTTTTATGTTTCAGCTATGACATTCTGAATTGTTACATGTGACACCATCACACAATGAATCACAATTTGCTTTTTCTCACAAACTTAGTAAGACTTTACTTTGTGACCATCAGTGAAGCTTACTAATAGTCTTTGAAACAGACAGTGAAGGTCAGTGCTCATGGGTGGCAATCTGGATGATATAGCATCATGGGCAAAGTAATGAGTTCTAATAAATTCAGTAAGTGGGATGAGGGTCCTGAGGAGGCAAGAAGATCTATAAAGTTACAAAAATAGATTCTAAATGGTCACAACATTGTGAGCAGCAGCAGCACTGCATGCTACCTTTTTCTTGCAATGAGGGATAAGAAATTCTCTGGGAATGATGCTTTTGGCAATAAAGAACACAAAGAGATGGTTCTTGGACCTGAACAGGAAGAATGGGTGCCAGGATACTATGAAGAATCTTCACAAGTATTGATTGGCTAGTAAATAAATATGCAAATTTCTCCTCAAGGCTCATCATTCTGAATTCTTTGTCAATAAATCACTCTAGCTCATAGAAACCCATGAATTTTGTAGCAACTTAAGTTGCTTATATAGCTGGCTCCTCCAAAAGTACTTGCACAGGGTTCCCACACAACGTGGAGGTGATGCTAATCAAAACTTCAGGTCCTTATTGAGTTATAGCGTTTAAATCTGGACTCCAGCCTTGAGAAGTCAGGGATTTTTCACAATCTGTCTCAGTGTATGTAAGGTAACCCTTCATTCTTAGTCTAGCAACTTCTGTTTTGTCACTTGCTTTTGAGCAGTAAAAATCTTCAGGCTAATTGTGCTGCTTCCCGGTTCAAAGCTCCTATTCGATGTTGAGTGAATGACTTGTTCCAATGAAGACAAGTGTTACCTTTGCTGGATAAAGAGTACTAAGTAACCTAGAGATCTTTGGAAGAGCCAATGTTTTCTGACTTTTCATAGATGTTTTGTGGGTAATTTTGGTCCCCATGTTCTTCTGTTTTTGCTTTGGGGAGTTCTTACTTCAGCCTGGGTTTTCTCAGGCATTGGAAAATGCTGAACACTTTAGAAAGAGTCTGTCTCAGCAAAGGTAAATGAATACTATTATTTTGTTTTCAGATGAAGTGAACTTGCTTTGCAGGGGCATGAGAACTGCACACAGATCCCACAGGCCAGCATCCCCATTCTTCCCTCTTAGATACCCATGCAGATTGCCTGTATATTCTGAAGGTGCAAGTGGTGACAATCTAATGGAGGCATGACTACCTGGAAATGAGTGCTTAGCTTAAGAGGAAAAGGAATGCTGTTCTTAGCTTGCCTGGGAGGTCATAACAAAATACTGTAGGCTGGATGTCTTCAACGGGTCAGATTTGAGATCAAGATGTTGTAAGTCAGGTTCTGGTGACATGTCTCTTCCTTGGTTTTAAATGTTTTCTTCCTTGTTTCCTTGCCTAGCATTCCTTGGTTTGGGCATATGAACTCTCTTTCCCCCTTCTTATGAAGCCAGTAGTTTTATCAGATTGGACTGTCATTCTTGTGAGCTACTTAATATTAATGCTTCTCTACAAGACCTATTTCTAGATATAACCACACTAACAATTAGAGATTTCACATGCAAGGTTGCAACAGTACACAATACAACCCGTGGCAGTACGTACTCGATACATTCCAGACGGCTTAAGAACAGAATATTCAAGACAATCTTAAATTGGGCCCATTTGGAATCATGACAGCTCCAGGAATAAATATAATACATAAAGCATATTTACTAGCACTGGCTGTGTGAATATTAAGCTATACTTCTTTTCACGGGTGTTTAAGCCCAAGGTTCAAATTTTCACGAAGAGAGTGTAATTGGTGTTTGAGGCAATGTTGGTTTTTGACTGGCTGACGTAGCTTGTGTGCATGGAGAAGGGTAGTTTTGTCCAAATCACACAGTTTTGGCTCTTCCAAGAGAGGTCTTTTTAGGTGGAGAAGAGAATAAGTTTGGTGAGCAGGTAAAAAAAAAATCTATGTACATCCACCAAGAGAGTGCCAGGATTTTATAGAAAAATATCGATGTATAGTATTTTTGAAGGGAAAATATTGTCAGGCTCAAGGAGTGGGAAATTTGCCAAGTATTGCCACCTTTATCTTTTGTTTTCAATGTGAAAATGGTATGAAAAGTCAGTCAGACAGACAGACAGACAGAAAGAGCTATAAATAGGCCCAATTTAAGATTGTCTTGAATATTCTGTTCTTAAGCCATCCGGAATGTATCAAGGAAGTACTGCCATGTATTGTACTGTGTACTGTTGCGACCTTACATGTGAAATCTCTAATTGTTAGTGTAGTTATATCTAGAAATAGGCCTTGGCCTTGTACAGAACCATTAATATTGAGACAGACAGACAGACAGAGCTATAGAAAGAAATACAGAGATGGGGCAACTGAATGCACTTGTAATTCCAGCAGTCAGCATCCTGAAATAATAGGGTTGAGAGTTCTTGGACCACTTAAGATCCTTTTAAAAGTTTTCCGTAGATCAGTTTTCAAGTCTTTTTTAAAAAGTAGAATTCATATGATTACCCCTGTGCAGCATTTTTGAGTAGAATGAAAACCATTTCACGAGGGGTTTGAAATAGTGAGCCGTTGCTACAAATCAAACAAAGTAAAGAACCATTATATTGCGTAATGGTAGCAGCTGACTCACACTTAGCTCTCTCGGGCAGCTCAGCTTCGCGCCATAGGTCCAGCTGCTTCAGGGTACAAGGCATTAATCAGGTACGATCCATGCATTTTCATCTTGGAGTCAGGCTTACTAGGCAGCAGCTATGAGCATATGGTGGGGGAAGCTTTTCCTTCTGCAATGGAACAAGAGGGAGAGGGCAGAGTCAATAGCATGTCTATTTCAAGCCCTTGCTTGCCTCACATCTGTCAATAACCTGTTCGCCTAGCAGCTCACATGGCCAAATTCAAATTAGTGCAGAGAAAGGGGCTACAAAGTTATATGGCAAAAGCATATTGATCAAAACAAAAGAGGGGTTGGAGAGTTGGCTTAGCAGTTAAGAGTCCTAGCTGCTTTTGCATAGGACTGGACTTCAGACCCCAGCAGACATGGTAACTCTAGCTAGAAGAAATCTCACATCCTCTTATGGCCTCCACAGACGCGCTGGGCACACACATATATCGCATACATACATATAAATGTGTGTGTGTGTGTGTGTGTGTGTGTGTGTGTGTGTGTGTGTGTGTGTTTCTCTGATGCTTTGTGGGCTTTACCTAGCAGTTCCTCTTCTCTTCCACAACCCTCCTTGGCCTGACACATCAGACAAAGCCTATGAGGTGTTCCAATGCTCTTCTCTTTGAAAGCACCACTGCCACACTGCTTTCTCTGAAACCTTCTCAGCAGGTTGTAATTATTCTCTTTTGTACAAGAGATAGAAAACACAATACTTAGGCCTATTGAAGAAAAGTCTTTATTCCACCTAGCTAGAGCCTGGCGGTCCTCACTCACCAGGTTCGCAATGATGACTGGAGATGCTCCCCTTTTCAGCAGTGAGATCCTTGGAACATTTTCAATAAATGTCTTTTTTTTTTCACTTTTATTTTTCAAAACAGGCTTTCTCTGTTCAGCCCTAACTATCCTGGAACTCACTGTATAGTAGACCAGGCTAGCCTTAAACTCAGAGATCTGCCTGCCTTTGCCTTCCAAGTGCTGGGATTAGAAGTGAGAGCTACCACCGCTTGGTCAATAAGCATTTCTTATAGGGTCTTCCCATGTTGGCCACCTTACAGTTATGACATACATATAATCCATGTCATACCACTATCCTGGTTCCTCAATAAAAATATGAGAATTCTGATTCATTCGAGATCAGTTTTGAAACCAAGTGATTGGAAAGAAAGGCTAGTAGGCAACTCAGAGAGTAGAACTTTTGATTTGAAGACAAGAAGAAAATCCAAGCTGAGAGAACTGTGTTTCATTGAGTATGTAGTATTCTAATGGCTGCAGAAGAGTGACTCCACTTCAAGTATCTAACTCAGTCAGATGGTGCCCTATTCAGACTGGCTCTTCCAACTGGACTATAGAAAGTACTTGAAGGGACAAAAGGGGACTGAGTCTCTAGGGTCAGTGAGTAGCAAGACAGAGGTTGAGATGAGATGATTGATTCCTACTCTTGCAAGCTTATATCTTTTTAAGGATTTCCTCTAAGGATAGCCTCAATTTGCTACCTCCTGGACAAAAACGCCGGGGAGAGGAAGGGCGGGGGGCAGGTCTAGTTTCTAGCCTGATTTATCCTCTCCCTAGGGGAGAAGGCTGCTGTTGATGGTGATTTGTAAAAGTAATGGCTACCTTCTCACTCGTCCCCACCTCGTTCCCAAATGGCTTTGTTTCTATCTATAGCCTGCTTTCTAACATAACTACCCTGCACATGTGAAATGCGTATAACAACCACACAGTAAGAACACCCATCAAGCAAAGTGGCATGGTGGGAGGCATAGTTACAAGTGGATTTGCATGCACTACAGACTCTATAGGCTTCTTATGCCAAGCATGTTAAGGCATGAAAAACAAACTCGCCAATGAAAAAGCATGGCTTCATCCATGATAGGACTGAGTTCATAGGCAGTTCAGGGTTGCTGCAAGTAAACTCTAAAAGAAATTGGGAAATGCAGAAAGGCACTGCTTTGTATCCATCCCAATGAAGGCATCTGGCTGTAAGAGGTTTGCAAGTGCTAATTTGTGGTAATTGAGGGATGGAGAGACAAGGTAGTATATAAGATCAACAAAGACATGGGGAGCTAATATGTGAAAATGTGAAAAGAAGCACATTCAAGACCCAGCACAATGTGATATCAACACCCACCCACCAGAGTAGCGAAAAGGAAAAAGACAATAGAAGGAATGGGAAGGAAAGCAGCCAGACCTGTCCCATACTGTGGGGGGAAGGATAATTTGGGGAAAATCACTTTGGAATGATATTGCTATAAAATTTCAAGCTCACCTCAGGCTTATCTTGTTACCCAGCAATTCTTCTCTGACACAGATATCAACAAAAACACACATAGATTCACCAAACTGTGTACACTTAAATATTCACAGCAGCTCTATTTGTGCCAGCATTAGAAAATTAGGAAATTTAGGTAGGGTGGGCAAGTAAATCATAATATTTCCACAAAGCAAATGCATCTGCAAGATTGAACCTTACACCTATAGCTACATGCTACATCATGGAGGATTCATAGTCATTGCATGGTGTGACATAAGCTGCCTATAGTAAGGCTTCCACTTTCTTCCTTTTGGATGGTATTGTGGGCTGAATAATATGCCCTTACAAATAGTGAATGTGTACCCTTGTTACCCGAGAACGTGAACATAAGCGGAAACAGTGGTTGCAGATGAAGTCAAGCTGGGATAGAGAAGACCCTTAATCCAGTCTGACTGGAGTTCTATTTCGAAGGGAAGAGTCCCAGAAGTGCAGGCATACAGGAGAATGTCACATGATGGTAAAGACACAGACGGGAGAGAGTTGCAGCCATGAAGCCAGGGAATGCCAAGAATTGCTGGCTAAACACCAGACGCTAGGCTGAGATAACAAAGGATTCATCCTCACAGGTCAGAGGAATCATGGCCATGCTCATTCTTGGTTTTGAATGTTAGAGCCAGAAGACAATAAACTATTGCTTTAAGCTGTCCAGCTTTTAATGGCTTCAAACAGCCACCTGCTTAGTTTCGGTTGCTCTTGGAAACTAATATGCAGGAAAAAGCAAATCATGCTAATTAAAGCACAGACATAGCTTTGGTAAGAGGAGTGCTGTCTACAAAGGGTCACTGAGAAAGTTTTCTTTGTGTATATTACACTGTAATGGGAAGTTAGCACATATGTGTTTAGGACCTTCTGTGTCAGGGTGGGACAGATTCATTGCAATGCAATGGGCAGATAAATATATCAAATAAATTAAAGCGTAAACCCAAGCTCAGTGTGCTGCTGCATGCTTGCACTGCTAGCAACAAGATCACAGTTCTATGTCAGCCTGGACTACATAATGAACTTGAAACCAGCCTGGGCTATATAGTAAGACTATCTCACAAATAAGAAATAAATGTACTAAAAGCCTGCTCCATGTCCAGCACCATGCAATGACCACCTAACGTCTCCTTTAGTCTCTGTCTAGTAATTCTGTTCTTATTTCGGAGTGTCCCATCATATCTGGGCATAGCCATCTTCTCCAGCCAGCACCCATCCAGTTAACAGTGATCTCTAGGGAGTGAAGCAGAGTTGAATTATGGCCATCCAGATTTTAGTAGCAGTCTACTAGGATTTAAATCATGTCTTGGCCACTTTACAGCTATACAACTTGAAGTAAATGATTCCCCCTTCTCTGTCTCTGTCTCTGTCTCTGTCTGTGTCTCTGTCTCTGTCTCTCTCTCTCTCTCTCTCTCTCTCTCTCTCTCTCTCTCCCATCTGTCTGTCTGTCTGTCTCTCCCCCCTCTCTTTGATATAGTGTCTCCATATGAAAAATGGAGATATACATGCCTTACAAGATTATTATAAAGATTTAATCTATTAATCTATGGACAGGGTTCTGGCCAACATATGCCAGCTGTCATGGCATCCCTATTTTCTCACTCTGTCTTTGACTTTGGGTGGCATGCAGCTGTTCCACATACTAAGATCCTGGGTGCATCTAAGAGTAGAGGAGACTTAGCTTCTCACCTCCCTTTTCCATGGAGAAATAATTTATGCATAAAGGAATACAGTTATTATGATTGGCTAAATTGCCATCCCCAGTCCCTCAGAATGTGACTGTAGTTGAAGGCAGATAATTTTGAATTATCAAAATTGAGAATGTCCTTCTAGAAAGAGATGAAGATTTAGAATGGCTAGTCAGTCGAGGAGACAGAAGTAGGTCATATGTTGCCCACTTCATAAGCAACTTCTTTCTGATGTCTACCAGTACCGCGGCTAGTTTTGGGTTCTAAATGCTCATAAAAATTAGATCGCATAGTAATTTTTGGTCTGACTCTTTCTTATCAACCATATGTGTGTGTGTGTGTGTGTGTGTGTGTGTATGTATTTAGTATAAAAAGTATTAGATAGCATGTACCATGATGGCTTTGGGGAGTGTTTTCGCAGACTCCTCTTCTATCTCCCTCAATCTTCTTTTCACCCTTGACTCACCTTGAAACCGCCTCCTGTGTCTCCTATCCATTTTTATGCAACACATGTCCTCCAACCCTTCCCCCACTTTTAGGCTCCCCTGTCACCATCTCTTGATCTTCTCTCCTGTCTTTTAGGCTTTCCTCCTATCTACACTAATTACCCATGCATTACAGGCTAAGATTCGCATATTAGACAAAACGTGATTGTGTTAGTTGTTTGCTTATTATTGTTTTTCTGAGTTTGGAACACCTTGCTTAATATCGTACACTTCTGACTAATACATTTTCTTGAATTTTTCATTTTTTTACAGTGAAATAAAATCTCTCTCTCTCTCTCTTTCTCTCTCTCTCTCTCTCTCTCTGCATGTGTGTGTGTGTGTGTGTGTGTGTGTGTGTGTGTGTGTGTGTGTGTGTGTGTCTTTGGCCAGTTGCAGCTCCCTGCTATTGTGACTAGAACAACAATGAATGTGAATGTACAGAGTCTTTGTGGTAGGGCACGTAGTTTGTGAGCACATGTTCAGTTTGATACACCTTTGACTAAGTATCTTTGGGATCCCCACATTCCTGTAAGAATTATCTGTTGACTCCTCTTTAGCAGTGGATGCAGTCCACTGTAGAGCTGTAGCCCAGTTTGCTCCTCTATTGGTGGACATTTGGTTGGTTCTTGTTTCACTTGGGTAAATGGACTATTTGGGGATGTAATTGCTGGGGAATAGGTCCAGGTGTATGGTTATTAGACATTTCC
Source organism: Rattus rattus (assembly GCF_011064425.1). NCBI lineage: Eukaryota > Metazoa > Chordata > Mammalia > Rodentia > Muridae > Rattus > Rattus rattus. Next base: position 10,262,307 of record NC_046172.1, read on the forward strand.
AGATTCCCAAAGAATGTCTACCATTTTATACTCCAATTAGCAAAGTATGGGTTCTGATTATTCTATATCTTTGTAATAACAGTTGTCATTAAAAAAACTCTAGTCTTTTCATTCTTGTTCGGATTTGTTTGTGCATTCTGATCCACAAATCTGAAAAAATTGGGGAGAGAGAGAGAGAGTTTGGAGAGAGAGAGAAGGACAGCTATCATCTATTTTTATTCTTGAAAAAGACTAGCCCATTGGTAGGTAATGACTGGGGCTTGAAAACATACATGAGCTAGCCCAAAGAGGTGAAACCTCAGTAGCAGGAAAAGCTCTTAGGAAGTCACTGAGCAGGGATGTGAGTGTGCAGGTTTGAGGATATGGGGGACATGAATTGCAGAGACAAGTATCAATCTCTATCAATGGGTGCTCATTGTTGAGGAAGTATCTACTGTAAGCGACTGGCTCCCAAGGGATCCAGGAGAGGAGTAGATGAGACTCAGAAAGATTTACTTCTCTTGATTTTGTATTATCGGTGCCTCCAGCCCCTTCCATTAGCATGAATAATTAACAGCTGGCAGAGCTGCCGTCAGCCACAGTAAGAATGCTTAGGATTCAAGCTTTGTCCTGGACTAAGAGAAAAAAAGGCTTCAAGGGTTTGAATGGGTGATCAGGGTGATAATGGTGTTGGTGAGAAGGAAGACAAAGTATATTAAGGACAATGGCATACGGTCCTTTAGTTTCTGTTTGCCATATAAAATTGCCTTTAAAGACTCAAGTAACCCATGGGTGCTAAATTAGAAGAAGACACAGGAAAAATTTTTAAGCTACACTTACTAACCCTGTTTAAATCTCCTCCCCGGGGAGGTGATAAAGTTAATAGTTGAAGTTTACTTCTTGAAAAATACCTAAGTAAATGTTTGGTTGCATATATGTATAGTTCCTTTGCAAATAAACATACATGCATGCATATGTGTAATGATGCCTTCCTAAATAGTATTCAATTATTATGTGCATATTATGGTGTCTTTCCTTGTTGGTACCTAACAAGGTCTTCATTGTACAGATATGCCACAATTTATTAACCATTTCCCTATGGATAAGCATTTAGGTCAATTGCATTTTTTTACTATATATACCTATGTCTATCTTTATAAATCTATCTACTCATATATCACCTATCTTTGGGGACACACATACAAATGTATTTATTACATAGAATTTTAAGAGACTGGATTGAAAGAGGATTTGCTGGGCCAAACACTGGCCATTTTGAATGTTTCTAGAAGATGCCAAATTGCTCTCTAAAATGTCCTTGCCAATTAAAACTCCCACCAAGGTGTACAATGTGACTATTTCCCTCCACTTTCCCCAACAATGGCTGTTGTCAGCCCCTTTGATGATTGCCAACCCAGGGGGTGAAAAATAATCTCTGATGCCTGTTTATAATTTCATCATAGCAATTTCGAGTTGAGCCTAATATCTCCTCATATTTTCTAGGAACCCCATCAAATAAATCTGTAGGCAAGAAAAGTGATTACACTTCAGGATTAGGAAGAAGGAGAAAAGTGAAAAATATACCTCCTGGTACAGCAGTCTGAGCCTTGGTGTGTCATGTGGAAATGTAGCCAGAATGAAGTTCTTCGAACCTCTGGCAGTGACTTAGGAAGGTGGATTTGGTCAGCTGTATGCAAACCCAAGTTATAGCAGACTATCCGGGCACTCGCCTGGGATAGCCTGCTGAGGTGCTGTCTGCGCTAAACTCCCAATGAGTAAGGGATGTGTGTAGGGTCAGCATATCTTCCGAATAACTCCTTGCTTCTTAAAATAACTCTTCTGCCACAAGCATCATATTCTAGGTGCCTCTGTGCTGGTGTTCAAGGTGGATGAGAACTATCAGGTAGCACAAGAGCTGACTACAAAGCCAGGTGCCATGGGCTGCTCCGAAAATGAACAAGCGAACAAAATGCTTTTCCACAGCTACTAAAGGACAGTAGAGTCGAAACATACTACCCTGACACAGGCTGCAGCCCTTCTCATTGGCCTCCATTCACCCCACTGTCCTTCATCCTCCTGAAGGAAGAGTCATTCCATACCTGTCCACCTGAGCTCCTTTCATGGTAACAGTTGGTCAGAAGTGAGCATGTGTGTGGTGCTATAAGCATTTTGCTAACACCATTGTCTGATAGAAATCTACTGACTAAAATTCTAAGACGTTTTTCTCTTTCTGATAATACACACGCACACATCCATGCACACACATTCACCCTGCTCCCACCCCCAAGCTTGATTCTTCTGCCTGAATTCAGTGATCTCCCCCAACCCCATCCAATATAAGGTGCTCTCTTATTTCACTCAGGCTTCTCATTAAATATTGCCCCTCTGAGAGCTTGTCTCTAAAGACTTTTTGCTACAATAGCTCTTTTTGACACTCTTTGACCCCAGCCCCACTTTATTTTTTTCCATGGCAATTTTCTCTTGATATTTCATTATGCATTTATAAGTCAATGCACTTTCTTATACTCAACTATAAATTCCCCATGCTCAGAAAGTATCTGGAATAGTGATTTCTTTTCAAATTCATCTTTTCTGAAGGCATGTGCTTTGAAAGTATTTTGCCAATGTCTCAGAATTAAGTATGCAGATGTTCCAAGTCCAAGCAATCTCAATCCCCGGATTATGACTGAGAGCCAAACATACATAGATCTGTAAGGGGACAGATATGAAGATGTTCTATAGGAGAGAGAGGAGCAACTTAGAAGCAACCTAGGTATTTATTAAAGGATATGGTAAGAAAGATCAGGCTTTTGTGAGGACCATAGAGCATTGCACTGTGTAGAAGATAGAACAACAACACTCAGACCTTTAAACAGTCTTGAGTGAACACTGCAGGGAAGGGGATGGTATTTATAGTTTAACACATTTTTCTGTAAGTAAAAACCACATATACATTAGAGAGTGCTGTGTGTTATACAAAGTATACAGTTGGCCCACAGTACTTGTAGATTTCATCCTCATGGATGCAACAAATTTTGAAATGAAAATATTTGGAAAAAAGGCATTCATATAAGATACCCAGATTTTGGTTATTTCCTCCAAATGTAGAATAGCAATTTTTTACCTAATATTTGCCTTTAATATTACAAATAATCTGGAGATGATTTAGATTATGTGACTATCATGGGAGCTAAAGAGATGGCTCAGTGGTTAAGAGTACTGACCGCTCTTCCAGAGGACCCAGGTTCAATTTCCAGCAACCACATGAAGTTCTCAACCGTCTGTAACTGCCGTTTCAGGAATCACACACACACACACACACACACACACACACACACACACACACACAAACATATACACACAGAGGCAAAACACCAATGCACATAAAATAAAAATTAATAAATCTTTTTAAAAATTATGTGATATATCTTTGCCACAAATAGAGACTACTAGAGACCATCGCAGAAAACCACAACACACAGCTCAACAGCCCATGGGAACACATCTCCAATCGGTACTTCTATTCATCTATTCCTGCATCTCTCAGAGAACATTGTGGAAGAAGGGGCAAAAAGATCATAAGAATCACAATACCAAGAAGTCTGCTAGGAAACAATCTCTCTTATGAATGGCTACGGAAACAAGAGTGGGAACAATGGCAATGTTGATAGACATATTTACATGGAAGGGAGAAAATTCACAAGGTCCCACCCTTAGACAAAGAACTATAGGCAACTAATGGCTGCTGGGAAAAAGAGACTTATTCTTTCCCAGGATGATTCTGCTTATTGGTTGTCCAATGAAGAGTGATCAGTCTTGAAACTGTATGCACACAAACAACAAAATTAGACTCGGTAGGTTTTATATAGATATAGATAGAGATAGAGATAGAGATAGAGATATAGAATAGATAGATGATAGAGATAGATAGATGTGATATATATATATGTACGTGTGGTATATATGCATATATACATGTGTGTGGTATGTATATATCTACATGTATATGTCTCCATGTATATATAAATATATATTATATATACAGAATATATACTCTATATATGTAATGATAAAAAAAGGCCATCAACTTGAAAGTTGGGGAGACTCAGGAACAGTTAGAGTAAGGGTACTACTTAGGAGGTGCTGAAAGGAGGAAAGAAAGGAGGAAGGAGAGACATAATTCTATTTTATATGTAAAGAAAATAAATTACATGGGACAATGAGTATGAATGAGTACAAGTTACATGAAAAAATATATCATTTTATACCAAGAATTGATCATCCATAGATTTCCATAACCTAGAGTGTCCTGCAACCACTTCCTTAAGGACATCAACAGCTGTATTCAGTGATACCACTGTCAGGGGATCCAGAGGAATTGAAAACTTAAGGGGAAAATGAAAAAAGGCAAAAGGGGGAAATTCTGATAGATTGATAAAGACAGTGTTTGCAAACTAAGAAGTAATGGCTTGCAAAGTTCCACTAGCCTCAGGTTTAAAAAGAAAGAAAAATCAAAATGCAATGTCTCTCCCCTTCTCTATCTGCTAATGCTCCTATTCACCTTTTAAACTTAGTTCAGCCCTCACATCTAGTTCTAAGCTCCCTTGCCCTCTCCCCATAGGATTAATTCTTCAGTTATTGGCATTCAGATAGCATTTTAATATTTTATTTTAGTATTTATAATCTCATATAATGTCTGTTTTCTTACTCATCTGTTCCACTGTAGGTGCTATAGATTCTAGAATCTGGGTCTATCAGAGATTATAGATTTTTCCCCCTCTGCTCTGGCAAATGTTTAATGATTAGGTCAAGGGAACTAAGACTGAGCGTGCGGCAGGCACAAGAATCCACGGTACAGTTTTGCACAAGCAGACATCCAAGGAAACAGGATATAGTGTCTGAGGTCCAACGTAGAGAGCATCCACCTGACTACTAGCAGGCATTTGGTTTGTAGAGGAAAAATTGACCCTCATACTTATTAAACAGACTACATAATCCAACTCACTGACACCTGATACAGGCAGTACTTAGAGTCAGGCTTCATTCTGAGCTCAGGGGAAAGAGGAGGGGATAGAAAGAGAACCTGAAGCATGGGGATTGGGTCGGCTGGGATTGTTAGACTTGGTGTTACAACTCAAGGTGTGGTTGGAATCCTAACTGCAAGGGCGTCAGCACTGAAATTCAAGACTCCATAAGTGGAGTTAGTGGAAGGATTGGGATCCATATGACTTAGGAGATGATTCTTCTCCACATATGTGAATGAGAAGATGTCAGGGTTAGAGGCTAGGAAGACCTCCCAGCCACAATACTTTTTTGCTATAACTCTAATTTGCCTGTGTCGTCTAAATATCGTGTGTTGGAAACTGTTTTCCTTCAATAATTTTATTTTGGTTCACTTCATATCTAGATCACAGCACCACCCTCCTCCCAGTCCAGTCCTTATAAACCCTTCCCCCATCACCCTTCCCCTTCTCCTGCTTGTGTAGTACCCTATCCTAGGATGTCTAGTCCCAGCAGGACTAAGCACATTCTCTCCCACTGAGGAATAACCAGGCAGCCCAGCTAGGGGAAGGGGCAGGAAACATGGTTAGAGACAGTCTCTGTTCCAACTGTTAAAGGACCCACATGAAGACCAAGCTGCGCACCTGCTGCAAATGTGTGGGGGCAAAGGTCAATCCCCTGCATGCTCTTTGGTGGTTCAGTCTTTGTGAGCGCCTATGGTGCCAGGTTTGCTGACTCTGTAGGTCTGCTTGGGGTTACATTGACCTCTCCAGCTCCCTCACGTCTATCTCCCATTCTTCCATCAGACTCCCTGAGATCCACCTGATGTTTGGCTTTGTGTCTGTGTCTGATTCCAACTGCTGCTGGCTGAAGCCTCTCAGGAGACAGTTATGCTAGGTTTCAGTTTGTATGTTCCTGGTGCTGCAAGGCTGATGAAGATGGGCGGTGAGGTAATCTGACAATGGAGCTCTGGGGAACAGCACCATGCATTGGAAACTTTAATCCTCAAGTTCATGTATTGATGGTGTTTGGGAGGTAGGGAGGATTAGACGAGATGGAAGAGTGGGGTCTTTATGCTGGCATTAATAATCATATACAAAGTTTCTTTGGTTTTCTCCTAGAAACCCTCCACAATGTTATTGAGTAGACTCCTTCAGAAAAACGAGTCCTGGACTTACAAGCCTCTGAAACTGGGGACCAAATAATCCTCTATTCTTTATAAACTATCCAGTCTTGGGAAGTTTGTTATAGCAGTATAAATAGACTATGACAGTGGCCACAAGAGCATCTCTGCACTTCTACTATTTTAATTTCATCACAAAAAGAAAATGTAAGGTTTATCTTTATTCATTTTATAACTGCGTGTGTGTGTGCGCGTATGTGTGTGCGCACGTGCGTGTGTGGGCATGCAGACATACATGCAGTTATCTGTGGAGATTACAAGGATACTGAATTTCCTTGAGCTAGAGATACACGTGGTTATGAGCTACGCAGCTTGAGAGCTGGGAACTAAACATGTGCCCTTGGGAAGAATAGGAAGTACCCGTGCCTATGGAGCCATCTCTTCAGCCCCCCAAATATAGTTTTATAGCTTGCTGATGACAGTTCTCTGCTCAGTGCTCTTAGACTGCTTTAGATCTTTTCTGCAACGCCATTCTCACATTAGTCCTCAGAGAAGGTGTTATGAAAGGGAAATCAAGGCTCAAAGAGTTTAAGTGACTTGAAAAAGCAGCAGATCCAGCATTTGAATCCGTCAGTTTAAGAGTGTTGCCTGCACATTCCCATTCATTCTACTATACTCCCCTTTTATTGGATAGTTTACGTATTTACATCTCAAATGTTATCCCCTTTCCTGGTTCCCCCCTCCTTCCCTCCCCCTACCCTCCCACACACCCACTCCCAACTCAACACCATGGCATTCCCCTATAGTGGGGAAAAGAGCCTTCACAGGACCAAGGGCTTCTCCTATTGATGCCAGACAATGCCATCCTCTGCTACATATGCAGCTGGAGCCATGGGTCCTCCCATGTGTACTCTTTGGATGGTGGTTTAGTCCAAGGGAGCTCTGGTGTAGTCTGGTTGGTTAATATTATTGGTCTTCCTATGAGGTTGCAAACCCCTTCAGCTCCTTCAGTCCTTTCTCTAACCCCTTCACAGGGGCCCCGGTGCTCAGTCTGATGATTAGCTGCAAACATATTAATGTGTATCAGTAGGGCTCTCGCAGAGCCTCTCAGTAGACGTCCATATCAGGTTCCTGTCAACAAAGCACTTCTTGGCATCAGCAATAGTGACTGGGTTTGATGGTTGCATATGGGATGGATCCCCATGTGGGGCAATCTCTGGTGGCCTTTCCTTCTCTCTGCTCCACTCATTGTCCCTGTATTTCTTCCCATGAGTATTTTGTTTCCCCTTCTAAGGACTGGTGCATCCACATTTTGGTCTTCCTTCTTCTTGAGCTTCTTATGGTCTATGAATTGAACCTTGAGTATTCCAATCTTTTTGGCTAATATCCACTTATCAGTGAGTGCATACCATGTGTGCTTTTCTGTGATTGGGTTACCTCACTCAGGATGATATTTTCCAGTTCCTTCCATTTGCCTATGAATTTCATAAAGTCATTGTTTTTGATAGCTGAGTAATATTCCATTGTGTAGGTGCACCACATTTTCTGTACCCATTCCTCTGTTGAAGGGCATCTGGGTTCTTTCCAGCTTCTGGCTGTTATAAATAAGGCTGCTATGAACATAGTGGAGCATGTGTCCTGTTATATGTTGGAGCATCTTTTGGGTATATGCCCAGGAGAGGTATAGCTGAGCCCTGGGGTAGTAGTATGTCCAATTTTCTGAGGAACCTCTGATTTCCAGAGTGGTTGTACCAGATTGCATTCCCATCCACAATGGAGGGGTGTTCCTCTTTCTCCACATCCTCGCCAGCGTCTGCTGCCACCTGAGTTTTTGATCTTAGCCATTCTGATTCCTGTGAGGTGGTTATTTTGATTTGCATTTCCCTGATGACTAAGGATGTTGAACATCTCTTTAGGTGCTTCTCAGCTATTCTGTATTCCTCAGTTGAGAATTCTTTGTTTAGCTCTGTACCCCATTTTTAATAGGATTATTTGGTTCTCTAGAGTCTAACCTCTTGAGTTCTTTGTATATATTAGATATTAGCCCTCTATTGGGTGTGGGATAGGTAAAGATCTTTTTCCAATCTGTTGGTTTCCGTTTTATCCTATTGACAGTGTCCTTTGCCTTACTGAAGCTTTGCAATTTTATAAGATCCCATTTGTCTATTCTTGATCTTAGAACATAAGCCATTGGTGTTCTGTTCCGGAAATTTTCCCCTGTGCCTATGTGTTTGAGGCCCTTTTCCACTTTCTCTTCTATTCATTTCTATACTCTTTTTAAAGTGAACGTCTGCTTCTGGTATCAGAGAGGGACAAGTCTTCTTGCCAGCACCCAAGGATTCCTTGACAATTAAGAACTACCCGCCAAGTGCATAGATTGACCCATTTTCTTGTGCTACTGAGTCTCCATTTGGGAATCCCTTGGACTTAATGGCTGTGGCTGGAGGCTCAGGCTTCTGTTTTCAGAAGCACAGGTAGCTGTGGTCCATTGCTATGTAGGACTCGTTACACAACTACCCAGTGCCTTTCTAAGTAAACCACAAAAGATGTTCTCAGAACAGCCAACAACATTCCCGTGAACCAATGCTGTATGTAACTTCCATACTGTTCTGGGCCTAAAATCAGTTCTGCCTGATCCCCTGCCCTCAGAGAAGAGATTTGGTGAACATGTAGTGGTCTGACTTCTTAGGAAAGAGACAGCTATTGCTTCAAATGCAAAAAGACCTCAGCCATGTGTGACAGGGCTGTCAGTACCTTACCATGTCGCCTGATTTACTGCCTCACTGTGCTAAAACCTTGCTTGCAATGACCAGACCCACATCCCCTAAGTACCTCTCTGCTCTTCTACTTTGTCTATGGCATGTAAAGTATACAAAGGCCCAGAATGTGGGGGAAGTGAAAGTTGACAGGAAAGGGGGCACGGATTCTTGTCTTTCAGGATGCATACTTCTAAGATGTAAATTCTAGCTGCTTCCACACATGGCCAATGAAGTTACCTAGTGATAGCTGTTGTGCTGGTCTGCTTGAGAATTCACTCCTTTGTCTTTTCTATTCTATCCTTTTCTTTTCTGCCTCCCTTCCTCCCACTTCTGTCATCATCTCTTCATAAGCCTTCCCGGGTTCCTTCTACCAACCAACTAAACTAGTTATCCTCAATGCAAAGTTAATTTCTAGAGAACCCACATTAAGAGACCAGAAAGGATTCCTAGTATCACATTATAGTATATCCTGAGAAACGCAAATTTGGAAAGAAGACGTTCTTCTAACCCGCTCCCCAAATAGGTAAGTTGTAGTAGATAGTTAAGTCCAGATGAGCCTAGTAAGGGATTTCTAAAATCTGACTGAAAATGTAAAATATTCTGAATTTCCATAGCATCTACAGTACTTTCCAGAACCCTTAAAATTATTTCCAGGCTTCAGTCTCTGTCTTTGAGATTAGAGGAAAAGGCGACCCTGTCCTGTTTATATGGGGGTTCCTCTTCTTCATGTTCTCATCTTCTTTAGTCACATCCACATGGAAATTACTTTTCTGCTCCAGTTAGCAACAGTTTTGGCCTTCCAGGTGAATAGATAGCATCCTCTTGGTCCGCAGGGGGCGTGGGGGGGAGGGTCATGGAGCAGGTGGGGGAGGGAGCATCCAGTTTAATTTCTGTGGTTGGTTCTGGCTGCCCACACATTTACCTAGGGTGCCCTCTCCTAGCTACGGAGCCCTGCTTTCTTATGTTTAATAAAACCCCCAATCAGCCAATCTCAACACTCCTTGTTCCTCCTTATCAGCAGAAGAGCTAGGATTTCATTAAGAAAATGCCTGCGATACAGATGAGGACGCCTGCAGCTCACCATGGGACTGGGCACGAGGGCCCCAGTGGAGGAGTTAGAGAAAGGACTGAAGGAGCTGAAGGGGTTTGCAACTCCATACGAAGAACAACAGTACCAACCAACCTGACCCTCTAGAGCTCCCAGGGACTATGCATAGGGGGACCCATGGCTCCAGATGCATATGTAGCAGAGGATGGCCCTGTCTGCATCAATAGGAGGGAAGCCTTTGGTCCTGAGAAGGCTTTTTAAACCAGTGTGGTGGAATGCCAGGGTGGTGAGGTGGGAGTGGGTGGGTGGGTGTGGAAGCAACTTCATAGAAGCAGGGGGAGGCGTATGAGAGAGGAGGGGGGAGTGGGATAACATTTGAAATGTAAATACGTAAAATATCCAATAAAAAAGAAAAAGAAAAAGAAAAAGAAGAACAAAATGCCTGCACAGAGAAGCTTAACAGATGGGGTGCTTCTCTTGGAGTAGTGTTTTCTAGCCATTTGCACGTCATGAGACCCAAAGTAAATTTATAATATTTGTTTGTTTGACACACTGAAGAAAATGGAAAAGGCTCTTATCCAGAAGCAATTGAGAGAATTTTCTGCACGCCAGGCCCCAGGCAGCTGCCCTGAGAGCTGTAAGGATCAGCAGTGTCCTGGCATAACTGTGACCTATGTGGCATGCCAGTTGTACTAACAGCATATTAACAAGTATTCTGAATTTCTCCGATAGCAAGTCTCAGTGCACTGCACAGCAAAACCACAGATGGCTCTTTGCAGAAGCCACAGGTCTCTGGGTCCTAGTTTTGCTGATTGCTTAGCTTCCTCAGGAATAAATGGCTGCTAATAAAGCAGATTGAGATATAATTTACAACATAAAATTCATCTGTTTTTAAGTGAGAAATTCTATGAATTTGAGCATATTTACAGAGCTGCACAACCATCACGGCATTCCAGTTTTAAAGGATCTTCTGTCGATGCCCCTCCCCCGCTGCCCTGTGAAGAAAGAGCTCACTTTTCACTCACTCCTGCTTCGGAGATGCATCAGCCACTAACAAAGAACCATCCTAACCTGGTGCCCTTTCTCCAAGACCCTTCTGAGGGCACAGAGGTGTCTGCGATGTGTGTGTGTGTGTGTGTGTGTGTGTGTGTGTGTGTGTGTGTGTGTACATTCCTATTTTTCTTAAACTCTGAAATATTTGCCTTCAAAGCAGCAAAGGTGAGATAGCATGTTTAGCCAAGCATGCACTTCAAGAAGTCTGGAACAATCTACATAAGATCACAAAGCTCTGGTCCTATTACTCTCTTTGAGAATTAAGGTACACACAAAGTTCACATGCAGAAAGCTCCCTGGCTCTGTCAAACATGGATGCCTAGAGGTTCTTTTGATCTATCTCGATATAGAAAATATAGTTAGGGGACGGGCTAGCTACGCCAAACATAAATGTGTATAGCTGTAAGCTTTGAGAACCAGAAGCTTATGGTTCCAAGGATGAAGGTTTGTTGTTTTAGGTGCTCAAGAGAGGGGCACACTGCTCTAAGCTTTGAGTACGAATATCCATCAGCTAGTGTTTTAGTCCTCCTGTTTTCGATATTGAGAGCCTCTGCATTTTAACCTTTGGCAGCGATACTGAAACCATCATGTCTTGCTGTCCTCATAGACAGGGCTCCCATCTTCATCTCTCATCAGCCTTTCATCTTCTGTTTTCTCAGCATTTCCACCATGTCATGCTCTGGTGTTAGCTTCTTGAAATATCTGCCTTTAATCACTGTCTGGAACCTTCCACTCTCTGAGACTAGTCTCCTCTGTGTGGTGTGTGTGTGTGTGTGTGTGTGTGTGTGTGTGTGTGCGCATGCGCGCGCACGCTCACGTTTCTGGTATGTAGGTAAGCTAGGGCATATTGAAAGCACTGACCAAGTTAATTGTAAATATGAAACTGTAATGTAGCTATCCCTTCAGTGGACAGAGAGTAGTTGGAAGCATCTGAAGGAGTCCAAAGCTGCCATGGCTGTCCCTCACAGAGAAGGGCAGACTTGCAACTGCTAGGGCTTTCTCTCAGGATTAAAGAGAAAAGGAAGTGGGGTGGGGGAGGAGCGGGGATTGTGGATTTTTAAAGTAGCACATAGCAATAGTGTAGTGGGGTAGGGAGAGCTATAAGTTGGAGCAGCGGGGAAGGTTAGGGCTGGAAGAGCCTGGCGGTGTTGGTATGCATCACAGGTACAAGGTAATGGGAACAGAAGGAGACAGGAGGTTAGTGTGGGGCTTTGATATAATTTGCCTGAAGTAGGAAGAGACACGGGAGGTGGCTCTGTAGACTGAAACCTGTTTTACAGGTTTCTGAGGAATGCTGCTTGTGAGCTCATTGGCCTGCAATCTTTCTATAGGTCCTGCCTGAGCTGAGCCCAGACTGTCATTTTGGATAATGACAGAGTGGCACTGCCTTTCTTTCTTGTCCATGGGAACTGAGACCTAACAGCTGAGACCTCTTAGTTCTTGGCAACCCTTTGGGTACTGTTAGCTTCCTCCCGATGTTAGAGCTCTGAGCTTTAGGTGCTGGGGCCTTTAGTTCTCTGTGACTCTTGAGACCTCTTCTTAGTTGCTTTGTTGTTGCTGCTGCCAGACTTGGAAGCCTCAAAGGTCTTATCTGCTCTTTGTGCTAGCAGCCCAGACTGCTCTACCCACGATGAAGACCACAAATAGGTGAAGAGAGCATTTGGAAGAAGCCTTTCTTGGTACCTAATGTTTTGCACATTAGGAGGTAGTGACTGTCCAGGAAAGAGGACTCTCAAACAGTGAAGAACAGCCTGTTTATGTGACCGAAAAAGGGGGCACAGCGTGCTTGTGCATGGACTATAATTTCATCAATTATAGCCTTGGGTATGCATGGCTTCCAATTCCACCTATTAGAAACCTTACAGTCAAAAAAGCCTTTTTGCTGAGTCATTGGGGAACCTCCTCCCCCCAACACCCCTACACCCCGTTCTGAGAGAATAATTGTAAGGGGGCAGGACCATCCGGTTTTCAGATCTTTCCCAGAACGGTTGCTCCAAAGCTCGTGCAAGTTTCCTTGTTCAGTCTTGTATAGGGCAAAGGGTCCCAGGGGAAACTTGGTTTTAGTAGCAGCCATGATTGTTAACAATTCCTCTAGGCTCCGCCCAACAACAGCTTTAGTTTTTGCCTGCCAGGTAGGAGCCAGGAGCCAAGAGACCACCATCTCTCTCTCTCTCTCTCTCTCTCTCTCTCTCTCTCTCTCTCTCTCTCTCTCTGTCTCTCTGTCTCTGTCTCTCTCTCCTTCCCTCTGTCTCTCTGTGTCTCTGTCTCTCTCCCTCTCTCCCTCTCTCCCCTCTCTCCCTCCCTCCCTTCCCCTTTCTCTCCCTTCTTTCTCCCCTCTTTCCTCCTCCCTCCCTCTCTCCCTTCCCCCCTTTATCTCTCTCCCATGTTCCCAGTCAGCCTTTCTCTCTGTTTTTTCTCTGCCCCTTCCTTTCTCTGCCTCTACCTCTTTTCCAGGTCCCCTCCCTTGCCCCAAATATGCTCCCTTTTAAACAAAGTCTGTCCTGCAGTATGGCTGATACCTCAGGGAGACCCCTTTACATGGGCCCGCTGAAGTGTTTCCTCCTGCCACATTATGTGGCTGCCATTTTATCAAGCACATCTATGGTGGCAGTGGTCCTATACGGGAGTGAAGTTTCTTCAGCATGTATTGGGTTCAGGGTAGAAGTCAAAAAATTTCACGTCAGATACAGAAGTTTGAGAATGAAAACTTTATTTTTCTGAGCCCTCAGGGCCAGTTTGGGATCTGAACTTCATTCTAGAAGATTATAGAACATTTTTTTTATAGAATAGGAACATAAAGCAAGGTGTGCGTGGGGGGGCCCACAGTGTTATCCAACTGTCTTTTGACGTTATGGGTTAAGCAGGGGAGTACCCATTGGAGACTGGGCCATATCTAGGGCACCTGGCTTCAAGGTCCTGAGTTCATTTTCCTAGACATTAGGACCAGAGCTCAGAGTGATAAGGGGACGAAGGAGCAGGTCAGCCCCATGTAGTTCATTAGGGCACAACAGGCAATTGGTTGTATATTTTTATAACTTATGCACCTTGGTTTAGATAACAGCAGTTTCTATATTCGTTACTGGTTAACAGACAATTAAGAAGACATTTGGAGAAGTGGGTTGGGTGTTCATTCCTAGGCCTGGGAACGTGAACTTTTTTGATCCTTGCCAGCAAGACGGAGATGCTGTCTTTGAGATGCCTGGACTCAGACAACTGCTTACAACAGAAGCTATAGGGAAGTCCCCCAGCTCCCCTGGGGTCTGTGACCTTGAATTTTATTTGTCCTTATGATCAAATGGAGTCAGAAAACAAACTGGTAGGACTTAGAATATGTTTCTTTTGCTTGTTCCCAACAACTGTAGAGTTCAACATAGGGTGATTGTCAAAAAATTGAGATGCTTGACTGAGAGAGGCCCACTCAAGGCAGTCTGGCATTTGGGAAGGATATCGCAACTGTCATTCAAGGGGTCGGAAGGCTTATTCCTAATAGCTTAACTTATTTAAAGAAAACAAAAATGCAGCAACAATTGGCTAACATGGAATTAACATACTCAACAATGTCTTTACCCTCTAGCAAAACACAGAGAGGGCCGGTTTCTGTGGTTTATCTCATTCCCCATTGTGCTTCCTTTGTGAGACAGTATGTAGCCCAGGTTGGCCTGGAACTCTTACAACCCTCTAAATCTTTCAAGATTATGTTTAAGTGACTCCACCTCTGGTTTCAGATCTTATTGAAAACCAAGTCATAAGACTTTCCCTTGTTGTTCTCCAGCCATGGCTGACTGCATTTGATGGTTTGTGAATATGTATAAAAGGATTCCAGTTTTAACTATATGTTTGCCATCATATTTTCCAAGTAAAATATATAAATCACTATAGGTATGTAAGGTTCTCTCCCTACCCCTCAGTGCAAACTATAACTTTATTTAATATTTACCTGTTGTATTCTTGACACCTATTATTACAAGTGGTCTCAGTTCTTCACTCAGACACATATGGAATTTTCTACTAGTTCCATGTGTTCCTTCTGAACTTACGTGGAATGTGCCATAGTGGGTTCCAGAGCCACTGCCCCTTCAGTCACAATTAGAAGGGCCTGAGTGTTTATATCCATACCCTCCAGGGAGTCCCGAGACAACCACAGGTGCAAAGCAAGGCAGACCTGAGCTAGCTCCCTTTCTGCTTCAGCCCGGACTGCCTGTCCCCACTCTCCATTCAACCCGATGCTACTTCTCTCATTCTAGCTTGCTTCCCCAATTCCTCTCCAGCTTCTGGGGGCACTTTCATTGGAAATCACTGCAACACCATGAATGCCAACGGCTCTTTCTGCCTAAGACTATCTTCTTTCTCAGGGGGAAGCTGAGTGCTGTTGCTGGCACAGTTCCCATTTTACCAGGTGTTTTCCAAAGCGCTGCTAGAGATTCACGGTGCTTGCATATTACTATATTTTCGAAAACCTGGGCTATTGTCAGATGTGATGTTTTTGCCAATGGAGTGGTTAAGAAATGGTACGCCATTGTTTTACTTTGGCATCTTCATACTTGTTCCTTGTTCTTTCGGCTCATATGTTCGAGAAAAGCCCATTAATACCACTTACCCTTTCCTCTGAGTTGTTTTTCCCTCTTTATTTGTCATGCAAAAATTCTCGTATGCTCAAAGTTTCTTTATCACAGTACGTGAGCACATTGTGTTGTTTCAAAATAGAAATGCGATTTAAAAATTGTAAAAATGGCATGTGTTTCCGTTAAAGTGCAAATAATTCGGAAGATGAACAAATATAAATATAGAAGTTGTTTTGAATAATTTCCACTATGGCTTCAGGTTTCAACCCTATGTGATAACAAAAAACAAAATCACGGTTAACACATAGATACATGCCCTTCCAGAATATGTAATGCACAAAAATAGCTTTACATAAATTAATTCACTAAATTTAATTGAGCATCTGCTCTGAGTCAAGTATAAGTGTTACCACTTATACTTGTGGTATATACAAATCCTTGAAAATACACAATATGATAAACACTATTTTACTAGCCAGATCAATTACCAGTTTATTATAGATATGCTTCTGTGTTAAACATAAATCTCCTTGATGCAGCATAATATTCCATTGGAAAGCTCCATCATATTTTATTAAATAAGTTTTCCACCAACAAATCTTTTGACTGTTTCTACTTTTTATATTTTAGAAAAGTCCTTCAGTGAACATCCTTAGACATACGTCTTCTTGCAGTTTCTGATTTTTCCTTTAGGATAAATGTGCATGCACTGAGTTTCTTGATCAAGGAACCCACTTTCAATTTTGCCAGATTATCCTCCAGAAATCTTACTCCAATTTACTCTTTCACCAGCAGTATGTAAGTATGTCCATTTCCCTATCCTATCAATATTTTCTTACCTACTATAGAAAGTCCCCATTGAGTACATAAAACTTCATTTTCTTAGAGGCTTTTATAAGTAGATGAGAATAATCCAGATACAGTCCAATAAGATACTTAAATTCTTTCATTAATTTACCAATTCCTCTCTTGAAACTGCTTATCATCAAGAGATCAGCAAGAGATCTAGGTGTAAAACCCATAGGGTCTCTGAGAGAAGATGGCTCAATGGGTTAAACATGCGTTTGCTACCGAGGCTCGTGACTTACATGTGATTCCTGGAGCCCACATGGCTGAAGGGAAGAATAGCTTTCATAAGTTGTCCTCTGTCCTCCACATGCCCACTGTGGCACACATACTACTCCTCTCCACAAATAAATAAATGTATGGAACAAACCCTCAAAGGTATTTTGGTTTCAAATACCAACAAGAATTGTTTTTCCAAAATACCATTTCTTTATGTGTCCACGTAGGAGGAATATCTGTCACTAACTGACAGACTCCCTGGCCTACCTACAACTCCTGTGGGTCTTTTAGAGATGCACATTTCTGTGGCACATAGAACTACACACTTACTTTGCTGACTTCTTCCTATTATATGACTATTTTTTTGGTAAAATTTGGAGCCCGGTGAAAATATGCACGTGGGAATAAAGTGTGAACAATCCACCTTTCAGAGTAGAATGCAGGAGCCATTTTGTGTCTCTCGACCAAAGCATTGTCCTTTGTCCACTGTGCCCATCGAAATGAGTTCTAGATTGACTTTGTCCATCAACCCCATGGAAAGAGCCACAGTGAAATGATAAAGAAAGTGGATGCATCACTATGATGTCAGAGGATAACAAATTCCGGTTAGTGTTGACATCCAAACAGGGTCTTGTTTATTTTGGTTTTGGCGTGTACACTTGATGGATAGGTTTTCTAGAAGCCTCTGTTGAGGTTCATTGTAGGGAATATAAACCCATGTATTATATAAAGGGAGAAGTTTAATATAGAGAAATGGGGGATTTCATTATCATTGGAAAGCTTAAAAGAATGATGGCTAAACTGCATGCCAATGAGTGACCTAGTGGGATGGTGGCTGTGGTATAGCACTGACCATACCAGAGTAAAACTACCCATGATTCCACACTACAATATTGAGCTGAGGAACAGCGCGTTGCAGCTGTGAACAAGGGAGTCAGAGATGCAGAATGATGAATGAGCCTTAATCCATGAGCAATTGTTGCCAGAGCCTTGCGACCCTCAGAGGCATAAAGCATGGCTAAGACCTTGCCTATAGAAAAATGGCCTAATGGCTAAGTAAGGCTGTGACTTCTGTCTTACATTCACTTTTGGGAAGTCATCTGAGCAGAATGTAAAATTTGTATCTGTAATTAAAGTTGTCAAGGTATATAGGAGAATGTAGTTTTAGTTTCTCTAGCCTTTGCATAATGGAAAGGCGGGGCTATGAAGCTGGACTAAAGAACAACCAATCCAATTTGACTGTCCACCAGCAAAGGCAAGTGACTTCATCCATGAAGACACACACACACACACACACACACACACACACACACACACAGATAG
This sequence comes from Rattus rattus, assembly GCF_011064425.1. Classification (NCBI taxonomy): domain Eukaryota; kingdom Metazoa; phylum Chordata; class Mammalia; order Rodentia; family Muridae; genus Rattus; species Rattus rattus. The sequence continues at coordinate 10,280,220 of NC_046172.1, forward strand.
AAAGAGGGAAGGTAAGTAGTGTGAATGTGGCTTCCAAATGAATATACTAATTTCCATTTCTGTGACATCTTATATTCTCCAGCAGAATTATCACCTTCAAGAATTCCAAATGTTGATATTGACATTTTTTGAGAAACTTAAAGTTTGCTGGGATCCCAATAACCTTTCTTTGTTTTCGTGTTCATGCACCATCCTTTTGTCCAATCAAAGCGCCCAGTTTTCTTTCCATAACAAGTGAGTTTTTCTGGGAGGGGCTCTCCCATGCGTGTCATTTATTGTAGACTTTTGTGAAGGATAACTATTTGCAAGGTTTATTGGTTTGTAGTATAAGCTATTGGGATGGTAGTTACCTCAGCAAGCAACTTCCATTTTAAAAAGAATACCTGAGGCCCAGGGGAAGTTAAGTGTGTATAGTCTCTCAAAGCTGGTTAGTGTCAGACAGAACTTGAACCTAGATCTTTGGAATACTTGAGTCGGGTGTTGGCTGCTATCTCCTCTAAACCATCTGTTGAATCTCCAGGATAGAGAACATGTTTTCTACTGTCAAGGGATAGACCAAGTCCTATTATTGGCTAACTCAACAGTCACTCCCACTACTTCCACTCTAACTGCATCTGACTGAAATCACTGGAAACCACACATTCATTTTCATGCTGATTTATAGCTGGAACTGACCAATAGGAGAAAGTAGGAGTCTTTTCAGGGGCTGCTTTGTTAAAAGACAATGGCTATTTAATGCTATTCATATTTCTTTAGTCACTGTCCCATCTTCTTGTCCTTGAGTAAAGTTGTAATCATGGCAGGCACAATCATCCCTGAATCTATGAGCATGAGGGGGAATTCTAGCACTCAGAGCTTGGCAGAGCAGAAGGGAGAGAAGAGTGAGTCACTGATGGTGTCACCTCGCTGCCTGAGATACTGTTGAATACTGTTTTTCAAGGTGAGGCCAATGAAGCATTTTGTGATTTGATCTGTAAAACTCTTCATTAGTATTATCCAAGTAGCATTATATATTATAGAAACATTATAAAAGTGCAGCTAAGTAAATAAAGGAAGATAAAATCACGCATGATCTTACCAATTAGAAACGAGTTATCTCACCCATAAAGAAGGGGGGAGGGATTAGGGGATGTTTGCCCGAAACCGGGAAAGGGAATAACTTTTCGAAATGTAAATAAGAAATACTCAAGTTAATAAAAAACAAAAAAAAAAAATGAGTTATCTTTCTGTATAAACATTTTATTCTCTCTCTCTCTCTCTCTCTCTCTCTCTCTCTCACTCTCACACACACACACACACACACACACACACACACACACACATATATAGTAATGTATACCAGGACAGGATTTCAATACAGACTGCCTTGATTCAAATATCTAATATGGTATTTTAAAGCTGTGTAAATTAAGTTCTCATGCCTCAGTTTCCTTGTCTTTTAATAGTCACTTTATCTCCAAGGGGTAGTAAGAAGATTAAATGAGTTCATCTTGGCAAAGCACCTGGGTAATTATTTAGCAAACTACAGTTATTATTATGGTTACATATTTACACAAATAGAAATGCCAGTGTACTTGCAGCCTCATGATGTCTCAGTCACGGAAGAGTTCTATCCTGAACCGGAGAGAATGAGCTACTCACACATTCAGTCACAGTTCAGGGCCATAGTGAGTCAACTTTTATTGTTCATAGTTTCCAAACGTCCCTAGGATAGTTCCTCACATCAATATAACTTGCCTCCCACATGAGGTGGAGTATCATTGTGCTGCAAGAGTTTTCAGTGCTTTCTATGTTGTTTTGTCACAGTTGATGCTACTCCATTTCCTTTAGTAGTTCCTTGTTCGGCTGCTTTTCACCACCACTGCAGTGGAGTACCGCTATTGTGCTTCTTTGAAACAGACAGAGTTTCTTATTATCTTCTTTTGGTTGTTGAAATTTCGAGTTTTCATCTTAGTGGCAAGAAGATGGCCAGAAATACCAGTGTTACAAAATCAAGTGACAAGCCCAAACACATGTAAATGCTATTTACGGTTTTCAATGGCTTGCGAGTCTAAATCTTCCCCAGGCAAAAATAAGTTGAAAAGCAAAGTGATTAGTTTTGTATTCCGAGTCAGAAATGCCACTGCAGTATAATTTATGTGGGGGTGATCAATAGCAATCAAATAAAACAAAGTTCAAGGGAATTATCCAATCATTTGGCTGTATCAACGTTTCACGGAATGAAATACTGTTCATAATAAACAGCCTATTAGTTAGTGGTTTTCAATACATTGCAAAAATGCTCATAAAATCTTTATGGCTCCACCCATCAAAAGGTGGAGCCTATTTTTCTACCCTTTGGATTTCTACGTGGCCTTGTGACTTGCCTTGCTAAACAGGACTTCAATTAGACATTTGAAAACTGGAGGCTGGAGGGATTGCACAGTGGTTAGAGCACTTGTTGCTTCTGCAAAGGACCAAGATTCGGTTCCTAGTACCCAGAGGATGGTTTACAAGCATATATGAATCCATCAAGCATGCATGTGATGTACATCTTCACATACTGGCCAAACACTCATAGCCATAAAATAAATAGATAAATCTAAAAGATATTTGAAAGGAATTGTGCATTGGGACTTCATTGGCTAGTATGCTGAGTTCAGACCTAGAGAATGAAGGTTCATGAGTGCTACTCATACAACCACCCCAGATATTTTAGTGAGTCTCCAGACATGTTAATAAAGCCATCATGGACTACGATCTCTAGCTAATTCAGCTCAGATCAGAGAACTAAGCAAGTCATCCACACAATGATGGGTATGAAAATGTCTGTTTTTCTCAAGGCACTAAACTGTCATCATGTATGTAGCTCCATGTACCATTTTTGTGCTCTTTGGAATTCAACCAATGGCTTGGTTATGCTTAGCTAGCACTCTACAGACTGAACTACATTCCTAGCCTTCCAGGAAATTAGTAGAAATTCCATTGTCTCTGAAAAATTCAAAGCCAAGAAAACTGGCAATTACATGCAAAAGAATGACCTCATAGTATTGCATCACACTCTCTTCCAATCCAGTACAGTTCAATGTTACTGGGAGAAAGCATATATGCATGGCTTTTCTATGAAGAAAGACAGTAGGCCATATATAAAATATTCTGCTTCATTTGACCAAAGAAAAGATTTCTATCTAATCAACTCATAATATTGATGGGAGAAATAATATAGTTGGGTGCTTGACGGTGTCTAAGAATGAAATAGTCTGGTGGCTTAAGGATTTGTGTTATCCAAAAGTTAGTACAGGCCCAGGAGTCAGGGAGAGATACCCAAATAGTGACTTTTAAGCAGAAAGAGGAGTGGAAAAATACATTTAATGTTCTCAATTTTGAAGACGTTTCCTAGGAGTTCATTGGGTCCCCCCACCTCCAAGCAAAATACCGATCAGAAGGAAGCATACACCAAATATGATGCCACAGAGACCAAAAGAAACCTCTGTTGTCAGTGGCACAAGACAACCTGAAGTAATTTGAATGATACCAAAGGGAACAAGAGATTATAAGATGCTGAAAAGGAAACTGGTAAACTCTCTAATTGGGAAATTGGATGAAAGCGATCCAGAGGTTATTCATTCCCATAAAAGTCTTGAGAGGACAACGAATGATTTTGGCAAATGCTTTCCTAAGGATAAGCAGAAATAGTTGTTTCTTCCTCCTCCTCCTCCTCCTCCTCCTCCTCCTCCCCTCCTCCCCCTCCCCTCCTCCTCCTCCTCCTCTTCCTCCTCTTCCTCCTCCTCCTCCTCCTCCTCCTCCTCCCTCCTCCTCCTCTTCTTCTTCTTCTTCTTCTTCTTCTTCTTCTTCTTTCTTCTTCTTCTTCTTCTTCCTTCCCCTTCTGCTTTTCTATGCACAAACACACACACACACACACACACACACACACACACACACACACAAAACACACAAAAAGAAATGAGAAAATGTGGCCCAATCAAAGAAACAAAAGAAATTCATTGGAACTCTCCCAAAGAAAGGGAGACTTGTTAATTATGACAAAATATTGTGTCAAGTAACTCAATCCACTATGTAAAAATTTATACGAACAAACTATGTTAGAAAAAACAATACATGTACAGAATGGGACCATCAACAAAGAGAAAGAAGCTGAGTTAGTTGGTAAGATTGTATTGATGAAGATGCCATCCACTTCTGCTGCAGGACATAAAGAAATCAAGCTGGAATTGAACCAGAAACATCTTTATTGGCTGACTATTGTTTGTTGTGCAATCATTGAGGTCAAAGGTGCTATATAAGCTATTAGAGAAAAATCATAAATAGTTTCACCTAGCTGTGGATGCTGCATGTGACAATACTGATCTGCCAGGCAAAATATGAACACCAATATATTACATGACTGTTATGGGAACAACCAACAACTTTCTGCTTTGAGTTCAGACCAATTCCATAAGAGATGCTTAATGTCTGGTACTATAATCCAAGTCAAAAGCCCATGGCTGGAGAAGTCACAGATTCTGGGAAGGGAATCTACTACAGTTAGTGGGCTAAATGGGCAGGTTGTGAAAGACCTTATAAATATTAATGTTTATATTTACAAATAAGTGTAACTCTTAGCCTTGGTCAGAGAAAATCTTTGTGCAGCAGGTAACCATTCGTTAATCCAGAGACTCACAGCTTGTCAAAATACTAAGAGCATGTGAGTGTTGAGTGTTTATCCAGAAAGGTGAAATTTATAACATCTTCTCCAAGGAAGATTGTATGGAAAACTTTGAGAGACAAAGGATGAGAAGAGTGCTGGGAGACACTGATTTCTGGGTATGATATACCAGTGCAATCTCAACCTCATAGATGCTGTGATTATCTACAAGAGTCTGGTACAAGATCCAGCCTATCAACACTCCAACATCGATGGGTGAGGAGCTCATAAGGGCTTGTCAGTTAACAGGTTGATGGAGCAGAGAGGAGAGAGTCATTTTCCTCAGTGACATAGGCACTTGTAAAAACTCCAAAAACAGCCTCCAAAACATGTTCTGCAAGCAACCCTACTTAAACTACTAAGAGGGTCAGCAAATAAAGACATAAAGTAGGAGTGGAACTAATATGTAGGAAGAAAGCAAAGGAAAAGGAGTGGGATCAGAGAGAGAGATGGAGAGTGAAATTGATCAGAACACATTGGATATATGTATGAAACTAAAGAAACCTATGCATTGCATACATGTATACAAATTTCAAAATTAGAAACAAACTTTCTTTGAGAAAGAAAAGAAACGTATTTTAGAACTGAAAAACAGGGTAATTGAGTATAAAACTTCCTTGGAGTGAAACAGATTTTGTAATTAAGCAGAAGAATAAATTTAAGGACAGGCCATTAAATGTTAAAAATGAAAGAGTAAGCATTTATAAGAAATTTTTGGAATGCTCTCAAGGTGATCAACACATATGAGTCTCAGAACAAAAGACATAGATAGGCAGAGAACTTGTTTGAAGAGATAATAACCAAAACATCATCAATTCGAGCAATGAAATGATTATTGATACACAGCAATTTAAAAGGACTCCTATCTTACACACTCAAGATAGGTCCATGGTATTTAATAATCAGTCTTTTAAGGGACAAAACCAAAGACTCTTTAAAGCAGTAAGCGAAAAACAATGTCCTGTAAACATGGAACCACTCATAGAATCATCAGTAGTTTTCTAAGGAGAAACATTATAGGACAGAGGTGAGTGGAATGATATAGTCACAGTATGCAAAGAAAAACGTGTTAACCAAGCATATGTATTCAACAAAACTCTCCTACAAAAATAGAGAAAAAAGTGAAAAATTACTCAGATTAGAAAAAAATGTGGAGACTACTAGACCTGCCAAACAAATTTGGGATATCTAATAAGTTGGGATGAAAAGATACTAGACAGAAATATAAAAGAACATAAAAACATCAAGCTTTATAGTAAAGTTAAATATATAGACAAATGCAGAATGCTATAATACTATAATTTTGTGAATAGATAACTTAATTCAGGTATATAATTTAAACCACAAAAGCAAAGAAAATAACTACAACCATGAACTATGCTAATGGATATGCAAGTTAAAAGATATAATTTATAGCACTGATAGTCTAAAGTAGGGGAGGAAAGATGTAAAAGAGTAGAGATTCTGTGTGTGATTGAAAAATTGTCATCAGTTAAAATAGGATGGCATGACTATATGCTGTTTTATGTAGTCCCCATGGCAACCACAAATACTGAGAAAAGATGTACAAAATATAATAATAAATAAAATTGTGTCCCTTAAAATTAACAAAAATGAAAGCCATCAGAGAAGTAAAGATGTCCAACACAACTAACTATAACACCAAGAGGAGACAAACAGATTGTGATAATATATACTTTCATATCAATTGTTACTTTAAATGTAAATGGATTAAACTGTTCAATCAAAAGACATGTGTGACTAAATCGATAAATAAGTCTCCAAGATCCATCTATATGCTGTTTATAAGACACCCAATTTAAACATATTAATTATATATGGAGGGAGGCTGAAAATAAGGTAAAACAAAACAAAACTCCATACAAGTTAGTACTTTAGGGAAAAGGAGTATTGACACTCATATCAGATAAAATAAAATTTCAGTAAATCATTTGCACAAGATAGACATTATATAGTGAGGAATCTTCAATTAACTGGGAATATGTAACAATTATTAAAAAAATGTATTCACCTAGGTACAAATATCTAAATATATGAGTGAATAATTAACAGAAACCCATACCTAACACTGTTAATGAAGCTGAGACCCCGAGGCTAGATAGGTCATGAGCCTAAGGGGAATCTTAAGACTATCATTTTACCAAAGGAATAGAGCAATAAAATGACTCCTAATGATATGGTTCTATATCATACTATTCAGTACATCACTTAAAACTCATCAGAGAAGCTTTTTGCTTGAAGTATGTGGGAATTAACACAGAGATTCACAACAGTACAATGTACAGAGTAAGAGACTTTGAAGCACTCTCCCCTGAATGGGATGTCAATGGTCCTCAAGACTCAGAGATCTATACAGAAGAAGAGGTGGAAAATTGTTGGAGGCAGAGGTGGTAGATGACTCCAAAGAAATGGCACCTTCCAGACACGTCAGGACGGATACACATATGACCTCCAAAAGACTGACAGCCTACACAGGGCCTACATAAGTTCAAGTCAGACAAAGTCCTAGAACATAAAGCTAGGCATAAAGCTCCACCCTTAACCAAGAAGCTACTTACAGTTGATAGCTTCTGAGACAGGGAAAAGCCAAGAGTTTTCTTTAATGAAATGATGCTAGGCAAATTAACCACACTCCAGGGCTCGCCTCATGTTCAGGCCTACACAAAATGACTCCATTTCTCTGTCTGTCTGTCTGTCTGTCTCTGTGTGTGTGTGTGTGTGTGTGTGTGTGCGCGCGCGCGTGTGCGCCCGTGTGCTTTGTAGCTGGGTCAGTGGATCATGAGGAAGGATCTGGGAAGAGTTGGGGGAAAGGAAAGAATGTGATCAAAATAAATTGTATGACACAAAGAACCTCTGCAGGTGACATGGTGATTGATTTCTGTTAATCATCTACTGCTGTCATGGGACCTGTCTCAGTGTTCTCAGGGAGACTCCATTGTATAAAACTAAATTTTTGTATGCAAGACGTTATCACGTGGAGATACCTTCTGGGTTAGAAATACAGTCATGTGGTTATATCTATCACATTGGGACCTGTCTTAGTTAGAGTTTTACTGCTGTGAAGAGACACCATGACCAAGGCAACTTTTAAAAGGACATTTAATTGGGGCTGGCTTACAGGTTTACAGGTTCAGTCCATTATCATCAAGGCAGGAACATGACAGAGTCAGGATAGGCGTGGTGCAGGAAGAGCTGAGAGTTCTTCATCTTCATCCGAAAGGCCATTATGAGAAGACAGACTTCCAGGCAGCTAGGACAAAGGACATAAAGCCCATGCCCACAATGACACACTTCCTCCAACAAGGCCACACCTACTCCAACAAGGCCACACCACCTTATAGTGCCACTTCCTAGGCCAAGCATATTCAAACCACCACAGGACCCCATCTGGTGCAGACCCTTACAGACTCTGAGAAAATAGGGAGGAACTCGGAGGAGTTGGGGGGGGGGCATAATGAGAATATATTTTATGAAAAAAAGTACTTTTAATAAAAGAAAAGTAGAAAAGAATGGAAGAAAAAATTCATTAAAATCAATACTTTTAATTGAAAGAATATAAATATCATATATTTTATAGCCATTAAAACAAAACAGTGTCTTCAGGGTTCCTAGGATTTAAACTTGTACCAACCTGTCAGCTAGTTGCTACCAATTAATTCACTTCAACTGAGATAATAAAATTGCGACTGGAAGAAAACAGCTGACAGAAGGAGAAAATAGATAGTAATATCATAACGGTAGGATCTTTTAGTAGCCCATTTCCCACAATGGATAGAGCAAATAGACAGAAAATCAGTAAGGACAGTAGACACTTGCACAGCTACAGACCAATTAGACAAAATTGATGTACACAGAGCACTCCAAATTCCAAGAGGTGGATTATACATTCATTCTTCTCTAGTGCACGAAGAGCAGTGTCCCAGAAGGTTAGGTCACCAAGCAAATCTCAAGAACGTTAAGAAGAGCTAAATCTTGCCAAGCTATCATATTTGACTATTACTGTAACATAAAAACTAGAAATCAATAGCAAAAAAAAAAAAAAAAAAAAAAAAAAAAAGACTGTGGAAAACCCATAAATTCTAAATTAAATAGCATATTCTTTTTTAAAAAGGGATAGATTGGAGAAGTCAGAGGATAAATTAGAGGATAAATTCATCTTAAGACAAATGAAGACATACAGAACATATCAAAATACGGGTTGTCATTTGTGTTATTGATCTTGACCGTTTTGATTGGAGTAAGGTAAAATTATACAAACATTTCAAAATAATTTTTTAAAAAGCATGGTTTGTATCAAAGGCAAAAGTTATTGCTCCATTAAAAAAGAACCAAAAGAAAACCAAACTCAAATTAGCATATGTATTGAATACTTAGTGTTCTTATAGCATTTAAAGTTATAGCATTTAAAATAAAGATTAGAGCAGAAAGGAACTGGAAAATCAATAAAGATCAATGGAAATGTATCATTAAAACTGAGTTGTTCTTGAAAATATCAACAAAATACATCCTAGCTAGGCTGAAAGGAAACCAAAGAAAACTAAAAAAAAAAAGAAGAAGAAAAACAAAACAAAAGACAAAAAGAAAAAAGATTACACTTGAAAACTGCATTCATGAGGCCACCCTTAGCTTAATAGCAAAGCTAGGTATCGGCACTAAAAGGAAAATTATGGTCTAACATTTATGATTGAATGTAGATGTAAAAATCTCCCCAAAACTGACCAATTGAATTTTAAAACATATGAAAGGAACGATGTACTTGACCAAATAGCATTTGCCCCTCTGTGGAAGGTTTGATTTTCTTTACAAATAAGTTTATGGCCTACTAATCTATCCCCACTCCCCTTCCATAATGTGAAAAAAAGGGCATTTTTCCAAATTAAACAAATTAGATGAGGATGGAATGTTCCTTGGTGTAATAGAGAGCATATATGACAGATCTCCAGCCAGGCCATACTCACTGATAAAACTGCAAAGGCTTGTTCGCTAAGGCTGTGGCAAGATTAAGCACACACACTTGTTATTCACCTTCTATGTTGCTTAAACTTGGTGAGGGATGTATTGGCCTTTTCGCTGAGGCTTGAGTATATTATCTTTTTACATAGTGTTTTGGTTCATTTTCTGTTTTGAAACACTCTCCTTATATATCAAATCTAACCTTTAATTCGCCTTGTAAATAGGGCTAGCCTCAATCTCAAGATCCTCCCACATCTGGCTCTCAAGTGTGTTTTCATCAAGGGATATGTATGATACACACACACACACACACACACACACACACACACACACACACACAAATATATATGTATATGTATATCAGTTGATTAGTCCCAATACTTGACCATTTCAAATTAAATGTAGGCATCTTATCTATAACTTGATTTCTTAAATATTTCTTCTCCATAGGTGGAGGCATTTTAAGATAAGCGCAGTGCTCTGAAAAGGCAGCATTGTGTAGTAAGAGTTTTGGTTTCTTTGAAAACCCAGTTATGTTATGTGAATGTTTTTGTTTTAATGTCAGGTGTGGGATATGGGGCTGCTTCAGTTTGTCCACAGCTGTTAACTATGATTGTCTCGTGTTCTAAGAGGGGTGTGATCTTTGCTAGCTGCCGATAGGTAAATTCTGGGGACTCTGGAGAGGATGTGAGTCACCAAAGCCCCAAGAGGGGCAATAGGGCATGATGAAGAAGAAGAGGAGGAGGAGGGAGGAGGAGGGGGGAGGGGAACTGAAGGGGGAGGGAAGGGGGGCAAAGGAGGAGGAGGGGAGGAACCAGAAGGGGAGGGAAGGAAGGGGAAGGAAGGAGGAGGAGGGAGAGGAGGAGGAGGAAGAGGAGGAGGAGGAGGAGGAGGAGAGGAGGAGGAGGAGGAGAGTGTGGCAGCTGCCCTGGTTGCTTTTGTAGCAGTTTGTCAATTATTCATGAACAAATCGATACAAAGAAGAAATTGGAGATATCCTTGACAAGATTGGACTTTGGTCCACGAAGCCAATGTCCAGTGAATCATCCTGAAGTCGCTCTATTTTGATGGCTCAAAGTGATCTATGTTCTTTCCCTGCTAAAGTTCTTTTGTCTCCCTACTTAGTGTTATTGTGGGGGTTGGGTGGATTACAGTGGAATAAAGTTGAGAAGGGAGGTATACTCAATAAAATAGTCAAAAAAGAGCATCAACATTGTAGTACATTTCTCCATACATTTCTCTACACTCTTGTCCTGCCTTTATTCCTAATTTGATACAATTCCTTCAGTGATCACTTTTATCTATTTTAAAACACTTTTCTAAGGTAGTCCTACTGTCAATGAACTTTCTCTGTCTGAGAAAGCCTTTGTTGGCCTTGGGACAATACGTAACCGGAACGAAGTACACTGAT